>NC_133313.1:13804597-13878240 GCF_012295235.1 Primulina huaijiensis
ATTTTGAATATCAAACTTTGTTTATCGGTTTATTTATGAATGAGGAATTTTGATTATTTAAAAAAAAGAAAATTTTTAATTTTTCGCAAATTTTCAAGCAAGGAAACATAGGCCTCTACACAAAGTGACAGCCCCTCTCAAATTTACGGATGAACTCCGTAACAGTCAGCTCCCCTTGCCTCAAGGTCGTGAACTCCCTGGTCAGACGCGAACGCACCTTATCCGTGAAATACTTGGAGTAAAACACCTCCGTAAAGCGCACCCATGACAGTGTAGCCAAGTTAAGGGCTACTGAAGCTCCTTCCCACCATAGGCGGGCATCTCCTCCGAGCAGATAAGAAGCACAACGAACTCGATCTGAATCTCCAAGCTCCATAAACTCGAAGATAACCTCGAGGGACTTGATCCATCCCTGGGCAATCATGGGGTCAGACGTCCCTGAGAACTCCTTTGGACGCATCTTCATGAATCTCTCATATACAGCTTCCGGCCCTGTCGGCCTGGTCGCCACGGCGTTGTTCCCCGCAAACTGTGCGAAGAACTGCGTCATCCCAGCAAGCATCTGGGCATTCATATCTGGAGGAGGGGGTGGAGGTCCTTACCTCTCCAGCATCTGCTCATCTCGGTCCTCCTGGCGAGGCTCATCCACTCTCGTACGCTCGAGGATGCGTCTAGGGGCCATATTGTTCCATACATAACCCATACGTAACTAACATGCATAATTCCATAATTTATTTACATTTAAATACTGAACAATAAAAATATGGGCGCAAATATCTCATGGAATCATGCTGCTGAAATTAATTCATGCTTTAAATAAAATGCGTAAATGAAGAACTTACAGACCGAAGACGTGACTTCGTGAGCTTCTCGAGGTCAGTAGTAGTACAACCCTTTACAGAACCATTGCTCTGATACCAGCTGTAAAGGCCTAAAAATCCGTGCTTGAAAATTTGCGGAAAAATTTAAAATTTTCTTTTTAAAGTAATTAAAATGCCTCATTCACAAAATAATCTGATAAATTGAGTTTAATGTTCAAAATAGCAGCGGAAGAAATTTTTTTTGTTCGCAAAATAACAAGTTAAAGTAATACAACAACTGATAAAAATGTTTGAGCATAAAGAAGATGGTAAATGCTGTAAATGAGGTCCTCGGGTCCCATTACTGCCGACTCGAGCTGGCTCACTGGTCCTCGCCCTCGATCCCAACATCATCAGCACCTACAATAATCAAGTCTCGTGAGCCTAAAGACTCAGCACACATATATTGTAAATAACGAGTAAATAATATAATAAAGTTTGCATGGGACAAAATATCATGTCATGAGGCATACTGAAAATAACTTGTTCTGAGCAATTATAATACGTGCATAACTGAACTGAAAATCATAGTAAAAATGTTTGCTCCTTGGAGCCCTGTACTAAAATAGCTGTATATAATTTTCTGGTGAGATTATGGTCTATACAAGTGGTCCCTGAACTGAACTGACCGGTAACTGGCGACCGGNCAACCTAAATGTGCCATAAAGAATATGCAATGGTTTTAAAATGCACAACTATGCAATTAACCTTCAAAAATGTGACAATTACGCCTACCGACTTCGTATTTAATCATGACTCCGAACCAACCCGAACCAACACTGAACCTATCATGTAATCATGATTAAAATACGCATAAAATGATAAAATAATGCTCCTAAAATGGTGAGGGCCGAAATCTAGGTGAATGGAGGCCAAAACATGAAACGCTCTTTCGAGAGTCAATTTGGCACATCGCACCGTAAATTCTCGTACGACCTCAAAAATGATCCGAATGACAAACGGTCAAAAACATGACCTTCCCAACTCAATGAGGCACTGTCCAGTTCAAGGCCATAGGCTAAAAGCCAACCAATAACTCGAAAGAGCCTCCGAACCGTCACAGCAAGTTGCTGTCAAATTCCAGCAGCAGCAACTTCGCTTGCATCGCGTCGTTTGCGAGACTTTTTGCCATTGGGGCTTGAACCACCGACCAGAGCCTCTCAAAAACATCCCAAGGAATGATTTGAACCATGGCTAAGGGCCCTAGGCCAGCCACAATTTGCAACATTCCAGCAAACATTAGGAAAGTTCACCCGAGAGCACCTTTGCATGCGCGTGAGGTGTTTGGCTTTGATTGCTGTCTCGTGTCGTTCCAGTGGCCATTTGATTGACCATGGCATGATCTAGACATCTAGGGGCATGGTATGAACCATGGCTAAGGGCCATAGGTCAACCAAGATCCACACCATTCCACCAAACTCGAACCGTACATGCTGTAAAATGAGAAGGCCGAAAGTGGGGAGGGGCTGTTCTTGAGTTTTATTTAAAAACAGATTCACCATGGACCAAGCCACCAAAAGGGAGGCTTAGTCACGTCTTAGACATACTAGGGAAGTGATCTAACCATGGCTATAGGCCTTGGGGCAGCCATGATCAGTTTCATTTCCCTTTTGATAGCAACTGAATTTTCGAAACACATTTCTGCACCTATGGGGAGGTTGCTGTCATTTCGACTTCCAGCAAGCGTGGGGGCTGAACTAATGGATCAACATGGTCCTAAATCATTCTAGTACATGCCTAGGAGTTGCCTTGGGAGCCTGGAAGTCGAACCAATAACCGCAACAATGAAAACTAGCCAACCCGTGAAGCATCATGAAAACCGAAAAATCTGCATGCTATTTTTCTGAAAATTTCTTTGATGTATTTTCGGTTTTTGACATGGGAAATGATGATCATGTAATGAAAAATAATTGACAATAGGACTTGATTGAAGAGCAATAAAAACATATACATGCCTTGGTTTTCGTTTGAAAGAAAAACGAAAAGAATAGACGATACGACGCGGAGGAGACGGAGTTGCTTCACTTGTTTTCTTTCTTGTTTTTCTTCCTTAATTTTACCCTATCCTCTCACGTTTTTCTGTGCTGAAGGAGACTGAAATTTTTGAGATTATGGAGTGGGAGGGAGTCTAGGAAATTAAATGGGAAGATACAAGATAAAGGGAAGGGAAAATATTTTTTCTATCTACTAGTTTGAGTGATAAGGAAAAGAATGATATCAAAGATTTTTCTTGGGGATACTAGAGGTGTATATGGGCGACATTAAGGTCTAGGAGCAAAGGGAGAATTGGTTTAACTAAATCTTGCTAGTGATTTAAAAGTTGGGGAGGATAAATCTATCTAGAATAGTTAAGGGGATAAATAAAGAATGAGTTGAAATAAAAATCACAATTAAATCTTCAAAAAAAAAGAGCATGTCCGATTTTATCTAGCTAGGTGGGGTGGGATCTTGCTCAATTAATTATCATAGAAGATTTGTTGTGATATAATTATCTCCCAATAAAAATGGATAGGAAAACTATTAATTAAATGGGTTGCCAACTAAACTTTTAAATTAAATCATTGGGGCCGAAAATTATAATAAAAGAGGAGGGAAAATATTTATTGAATATTGTGTTTTAACTCTTTAGTGTTTTATCTACTCATTAAATATTTAAAAGAATTAAGGAATTAATTATTGAACTCTATTTACTACTTATCTCAACTTATTTAAATAATTCCTTAAACCTTCTTTTACAATGAATTTACTTATTATTTATCTTAAATAAATTTCAGGAAATGTTTTCTTAACATTAAATTTTATCTCTTCACTCCAACTCCGGTCCGGCCTCACTTAAAGAACTGAAAAGAATAAAATTTACACTACTGAATAATTAACTTCAATGAAAGCATTTAAATATTCACGCATTGAAGTCAATTTAATTTAAAATACTAGAATTATGCATTGCTTATACGTAGTCTAATTACGGGTTCTACATTCCACCTTGCCATTTGGTCGACCACTTGGAGCCCAAGAAATGGAGTTATTATGCTCATAATGGTGGTCAAGGTAACTCAAACACCAAGAGTCATTCCTTGCATCATAAATGTGTCCTAGCCCTTAGCTCCTCCCGCAGCTCCTTCATGGATTATCTCAACGGTCATTTCTTGCATACTTAATTTGTCCTAACCTTTAGCTCATCCCTTAGCTTATTCTTTGGTTATCTCAAAGGTTGTTTCTTGCATAATAAATTTGTCCAATTCCTTGGCTCACCTTATAGCTCCCTTTTTGGTCTTGTTAAGACACACTTGGTTGAGATGCTTTGAGCTGAACGATCGAGTCTTTGAGCTGGGGTTTTACTCCTCCAGTGACAGTACTTCAATGGATGCGGTTATTTGCAGCTCGGCTTTATGTTTAGTTAATCTCCGAGCTTTGAAGCTGCTTCCTCGAGTTATGTTAGCTGAAAATCTAAGTTCATATTTAAGTTTACAGTTAGGATTAAAGTTCTTTGAGCTTAGATTAAGCTAAATTTTAAGTTTGCATTTCTTACGTGATTTGCTTCGGATCGAATTTTCCGGGTTCTCACATCCCTCCCTCCTTATTGAAAGTTTCGTCCCCGAAACTTGGATCAGCTTGAGCTTTTGAATAAATGAGGATATTGCGATCCCTCCCTTCTTATTGAAAGTTTCGTCCTTGAAACTTGGATCAGCTTGAGCTTTTGAATAAATGAGGATATTGCGAGCGCATTTTCTCTTCAAGTTCCCAAGTGGCCTCCCTTTCAGTATGATTTGACCCCTGCACTTTGACATATGGGATTGTCCGGTGCCTCAACACTTGGTCTTTTGTGTCCACTATTTGGATAGGGACTTCTTCATATTTGAGTTCTTCGTTACGTTGTCCTTCAATCATCAGTGGAGCGACTTTGAGTACATGACTGGGGTCTGGGACATATTTTCTCAGTTGCGAGATGTGAAAAACGTTGTGAATCCTGAGCATTTCAGTTGGCAAAGCTAGACGGTAGGCTAAGGTTCCCATCTTTTCAAATATCTCGAACAGTCCTATATATCTCGGGTTTAACTTTCCGGATTTTCTGAACCGAACCACTCATTTCATGTGAGAAACCTTGACATAAGCTTTTTCACCAATCTCCAATTCCAACGGTCTTCTCTTCAAATCAGCCCAACTCTTTTGTCTATCTTGAGCTGCCTTGAGTCTTTCCCTGATTATGGATACTTTTTCAACGGTTAATTGAAAAAGCTCTAGTCCAGCAACAGCCTTTTCTCCGACTTCATCCCAGTATAGAGGCGACCTACTCTTTCGGCCATACAGAGCCTCATATGGAGCCATCTCGATGCTACTGTGATAGCTGTTGTTATAGGCGAATTCTATCAGGGGTAATTGTTCACTCCAGTTTCCAGTAAAATCTAGAGCACATGCCCTCAGCATATCTTCGAGGGTTTGAATTGTTCTCTCGGTTTGGCCATCAGTTTGTGGATGATTAGCCGTACTGAGAGTTACTTTGGTTCCCATGGACTTCTGAAAACTTTTCCAAAATCTTGATACAAATCTTGGGTCTCTGTCAGACAGTATACTTACTGGGACTCAGTGTAGTCTTACTATATTGTCCATATATAAGGTAGATAACTTGTTCAAGTTGTAATTCATCCGTACTGGCAAGAAATGTGCAGACTTGGTCAACCTGTCAATGATTACCCGAATTCTATCGTGACCTTGCCTCGATCTTGTTAGTCCTACTACAAAATCCATGGAGATGTTATCCCACTTCCATTTTGGTATTTCCAATGGCTGTAAAAGTCTTCCAGGCCGTTGGTGTTCTGTCTTGACTTGTTTACAGGTCAGACATTTGGAAACAAAGACAGCTACGTCTTTCTTCATTCCGTTCCAGCAGTAATTATTTTTCAGGTGTCTGTATATTTTGGTGCTTCCTGGATGTACTGAAAATCTTTATTTATGTGCCTCGGTCATTGCCTCTTCTCGAATTCCATCGATTTCGAGCACATACAACCGTCCTTTCATCCAAAGGATACCATTCTCATCCATTTGAAACTCTGGAACCTTTCTTTCTTGGATCTGTTCTTTAATTTTAATGATAGAGGTGTCTTGACTCTGCTTTAATTTAATGGTTTCCCAAAATCCTGGTTGCGCCGATAGTGAAGATAAACTCATGTTTCCAAAATTTCTTCGACTCAATGCATCTGCCACCTTATTCGCCTTCCCCGGATGATAACTGATTACCAAATCATAATATTTTAGAAGTTCCATCCACCTTCTTTGCCTCATATTTAATTCTTTTTGGGTGAAAATATACTTGAGGATCTGATGATCAATAAAAACTTCGCATTTCACTCCATAAAGGTAGTGCCTCCAGATTTTAAGCGCAAATACCACTGCGGCTAACTCCAAGTCATGAGTGGGGTAATTTTGCTCATAAGGTTTTAGTTGCCGGGATGCATAAGCAATTACCTGACCTTCTTGCATAAGTACACACACTAATCCTCCCTTTGACGCATCACTATATATAGTGAAATTCTTACCATCCTCGGGAAGAATTAGTAGTAGTGTGGATGCAAGTTTTGTCTTCAGAGTTTCAAAACTTCTTTCACATGCCTCATTCCAAATGAATTTTGAATTTTTCTGAGTAAGTTTGGTGAATGGGATGGCTATCGAAGAAAATCCTTCCACAAATTTTCTATAGTAGCCAGCTAAACCAAGAAAACTTCTTACTTCGGTTACTGTTTTAGGTTGTGGCCAATCCTTGATGGCCTCTACCTTCTTAGGGTCTACTGACACCCCAAATTCAGAAATTATATGTCCTAGGAACGCCACACCTTTCAGCTAGAATTCACACTTCTTGAATTTGGCATATAGTTCTTTTTCTCTCAGTGTTTGCAACGTGAGACGCAAATGTTCTCGGTGTTCTATCTCACTTAGTGAGTATACAAAGATATCATCAATAAAAACAACCACAAACTTGTCGAGGTATGGTTTGAACTCTCGATTCATCAGGTCCATGAATGCTGCAGGAGCATTCGTTAGACCAAAAGGCATTACTGTAAATTCGTAATGTCCATATCTCGTCCTAAAAGCAGTTTTAGGGATATCCTCAGTTTTGACTTTCAGTTGATGATAACCAGATCTTAAATCGAGTTTTGAGAAAATTTTGGCTCCCTTTAGCTGATCAAAAAGATCGTCTATTCTTGGGAGTGAGAATTTATTCTTTATGGTGATCTTGTTTAACTCCTGGTAGTCAATACATAGCCTCATACTTCCGTCTTTTTTCTTTACGAACAACACTGGGGCTCCCCACGGAGATGCACTAGGGCGAATCTGCTTCTTCTCCAGTAATTCCTGAAGTTGCTCCTTTAACTCTTTTAATTCAGATGGAGCCATTCGGTATGGTGCCTTTGAGATTGGTGCAGCACCAGGGACCAAATTGATTTCAAATTCTACTTCCCTATCGGGTATCTCTCCCGGTAATTCCTTGAGGAAAACATCTGGAAATTCTTAAACAATTGGTATATCCCCCAACTTTGGGACTTCTTCTTCTTTGATCTCTGTGATCATCGCAAGATAAATTTCTTCTCCTCCTTTTATGGCCTTCCAGGCTTGTGAGGCGGATAACAGATATTTCCTTTCCTTAGATTTTCCGTGGTATATGACTTCCTCTTTAGTCGGAGTCTGAAGTCTAATTTATTTCTTTTGACAGTACACCATGGCATGATTTTAGCTAACCAGTCCATTCCAAGAATGATGTCAAACTCAACCATATTGAGTTGAATCAATTCCACTTCAAAAGTTTGTTTGCTGATACCAATTTTACAGTTTTGATACACTTTGTGTGTCTCAATTATTTTACTCGCCGGTGTTGCCACTCTTAATGATTCATTAAGAGTATCATGTTCAAGTTTAAGTTTCTTAGCAAATCTTCTAGACACAAACGAGTGTGTAGCACTATAATCAAACAAGGTATATGCAGACATCTCATTGAGTAAAATAGTACCTGCCACCACTTCATTGATGTTATCAGCTTCCTCCTGGGTTATTGCGTACACCCGCGCATTAATATTGCTTTCCTTCTATTTGATGGGTCCCGTCCCTTTGTCTTTGTTGTCTAGGCAGTCCTTAATCCGGTGACCCACTTTACCGCATTTGAAACACGCACCTGTTTTCCGATAACATTCTCCAATGTACTTCTGTCGGCATGTATCGCACCACTTTCCTTCGATATTGCCAGCACTGTTGAAATTTACTCTTGGAGGTCCACTTGAATGATTCGGCTTCTTGAATTTGGGACCATTTCGAGCAGATTGACTGACCAATGGTCTCTTGTTCCTATGTTCCTCTTCACGGCGCTTGATATCTGTTTCTGCGCTCATCGCCGCGCCCATCAGATCAGCAAAATTATTCGGCTTGAATACTGCTAAAGCCAATTGAATCCGGCTGTTCAGTCCTTTCTTAAAGCGATGCGTTTTCAATGTTTCGTCAGACATGATTGTTGGGGCATAAGTTCCCAGATCGTGAAATCTTGAAGTGTATTCCATCACTGTCATGTCTGGGGTCTGCTTGAAGTTTTCAACTTCGTTCAACTTTTGCAGACGAAACTCGGATGGGTAGTATTGTTTCAAAAATTCTCTCTTGAAACTCTGCCATGTGATTTCTTCTACTTCAGCTAGAGATGGTGACATATTTTCCCACCACTTTCGTGCTCTGTCCTCTAGAAACGGTGTTACAACTTCTACTCTCAATTCTTCAGGCACTTCCAGTGGGTGTAGTTGGGATTCGACATTTTTGAGCCAGTTATGACTGACTTCCGGGTCTGGGTTTCCATCGAAAGTTGGAACTCGATTCCTTCTCAGAGATTCATAATGGTATTTAATTCCACACGGTTGGGGTTCCGATGGTGGCTGAATAGCGTTGGCAAGGGGGTTCACGATTCCTTGCAACGTGGCGGCTATAATGGTCACTACAAGAAAAATGATTTTCCGCAGCACGTCATCAACGGCGTGCATTAAAAGCACGCTGCGAATATTACTTTTAACGGCGTGCACTCATTTGTGCGCTGTTGATATTATTGCACTTGACAGTATTAACGGCGTGCTTAAAACGCACGCTGCGGAGATTACTTATCCGCGTCGTGCTTTCACGACGCGGATAAGTAATATCCGCAGCGTGCGTTTATGTGTGTCGTTAAAAAATTACATAAACGACAGCGTGCATGAAAATGTGCGCCGTTAATATTTAGCGACGGTTTTTTGAAAATCGACGCACTTTTTATATTAGCGACGGATTTTTAAAACCGTCGCTATATTAGCGACAGTTGTAGTCAAACCGTTGCTAAAATTAGCGACGGTTATATTATTACCGTCTCTAATAGCGACGGTATAGGTACGTCGCTATTAGCGACACATTAATAACCGTCACCATTAGCGACGGTTACATACAAAACCGTTGCTAAAAGCGACGGTAAAACCAAAACTGTCGCAAATTGTCTTTAAATACCACAAGTCGAACCATATTTTACCACAACACTTCATTAACACTTAAAATTTTTCTCTCTCAAGCAATTTAAATTTCGATTTAAGATACGTTTTTTTGTTTCAATTTTTTTTTAAATTTCGATTTAAGGTACGTTTTTTTGTTTCAATTTTTTGTAAATTTTTAAGTGTTAGTTAAGATGAATATTGCTATTATAGTGTACGTTTTTTTAAAATTTATTAAATTATAAACGAAATTTTTTTTATTGTAATAACAAGATTAGCGAAGGATTTTATTTTAATTCGGTCGCTAATTAGCGACGGGATTTTTGAAACACCGTCGCAGTATAGCGACAGTCTTTTAAATATTCTGTCGCTAAGTAGCGACGGAATTAAACTAAAATCCGTCGCTAATATTAGCGACAGAATGTTACAACTGTCGCTAATTAGCGACGGTTATGCTTTGACTATCAACAGCGTGCGTAGGCGCGCCGCGAATAATAGTTTTTAAGCACGCCGCGAATAATCTTGAATTTTCAACGGCTTTCAACTTTGCAGCGTGCAATGTGCGCTGCGAAAAGCGAATTTGCGCACTGCGAAAAGTCATTTTTGTTGTAGTGGGTAGCTATTGCCATCATATCTTCTTGACTGAGATTCACTCTCGGTGGTGGTGGCGGATTTTCATTTTTGTTGGCGCCACGAGGGTTACGGTTGTTTCGGGGTGCTCTGCCTGCCATTTCCTATAAAAATTTATTTTATTAATTTATTTGCCATGATGTAAAATCAAAATAAATTCATAAATTTTGAAATTCATACAATCAAAAGTTTCAAAATAAAGGATTAATCAAAAAATTCTAGATACAGTCGATGCCTAATCTAGAGTTCTCTCCCTACTCATCTATGACCTCACCGTCTCCTACTGCCTCATTAATCTCCTCTTCTTCGATAGGATTTTCTTCTTGGTTAGCTTCAAGTTCTTCCAAGAGTTCCTCTATATTGATCATGTTATTCTGTAGCTGATCAATATGATTTTGCAACTGTGTGTTGTGGTGGTCAGGGTTGTTTACTTGCTCTTGAAGCTCCTGTATTGTTGATTGGCTTACTTTTTCATCGATTTCTTGTTCTTCGATCCGTTCCTCAAGACGGCATTGTGTTTTGAGAAGGCTATCATCCTGGATTTGGAGTGTAAAAATCCTATCTTGAGCTTTGTTTAACTCTTGCTTGGTGATCTCGTGACGACGTTCCGACTCTTGATGATAGGCAGCATAACGTCTAACCTCCTCGCGTAGTCTCTTCTCTTTCTCTCTGGCTTCACGAAGATCCTCCATCATGCATGCATTATTCCTATCCAACTGGTAGTTGTCTCTCTCAAGTTTTTCATTTTTTTATTTCAGTGTTTTAATTTCTATCTCCTTTTCCTGAAGTTGTTTTTGATGTTCATTTATAATGCCTTGAAGATCCATGTTTGTTTTCCTATATAAAAAAAATTACAATTTTACTGATAGTATACTCATCCAATTTTAAATATGCAATAAGATAATAGAAAGTTTCATTTAAAAATAATTCGGTACATAATATTTTCTTAATCTCAATTTCACTACAATTCAGATAATTTTAAAATCTTGATACTAATCTAGTCTATCATCTCTCCTCCGTCGCTGTCGTCTCCGGCCACCTCCATCGGTGCCTTCTCCTCCTCTGCCATGTTCTCTACCACTAGATGCAAGTAGTTGTTCTGGTCTTGAAGCTGATCCATGGTTCTGTGGAGCCTTGAAATGTACCGTTCTTGCTTGGCGCTGAGCTCCTCCTGACGCTGACGAGCCTGAGTAGCACGTCCTCGCTCTATCTCCACTTTCCCCAGCAAATCCCTGTTGAGTAAGGCTAAGCGCGCGATGCGAGCTGAATCAGTCGGCATTTGTAGAAGTTGGCTCTCAGCCAAGTCCAAGTGATGAGCTAATCGTTGTACGTCAGTCTCCAGTATGTGTTTAATCTCACTTAGTTCTTGCTTTTCCAGTCTTTCCTTGGCCAGTTGCGCTTTCAAGGTCGGGATTTCCCTAGTCTGATTATCAATCATGAGCTGACGCATACGAAGGGCAGCCTGAGCACGGGTACGTGGGGCAGCCATTTCCTAGAATAAGTGGAGGAAAATATCATAATCGTATAAAGAGTAGAAAGGCAAAAATAATAGAAACAATGTTGTCGTGGAAAGTTTTTGATACTAAGGATTTCCGGAACGATTGAAGGGACATATTTTTGAAGTGTTCGAAAATTAGAGAACAAATGAAAGTTGGACTCAGATTGGGATACACTAGGATTTTGCCAAAATTTGACTTCATCAAATTTTGTCTGTCAAAATCCCAGTGGGATTATGAACCTGGCGGCTCTGATACCACTTAAATGTCACGTCCCATGTCCGAAGAGTCGGTGACATCCGACATTGTTTAACAATTACTTGAAAACAATTAAGCCTCGTATCGAAATGCCAAAAACCAGTCTTTTTCATAAATTAAACATTGTCTTTACATAGACAAAAGAATATAAAACAAATACATCAGAGTTGCGAATGCGGAATTAAGCAAAGGAAACAAAAAAAAACATAATTCTTGGATCTTGCTTATCGTCTACCATCCCCAGAAAGCTTCCTGCTCTTCCTCGTTCACTTGTTCTTCATTCTTATCTGAAATTTGTAAGGGGTGAGCGTTTTGAGAAACACTCAGCAAGTGGGGGGTCGATCGATTTCAAAAGATACATATAGAACTTAATCTTTAAAATATTTCTTTAACAAACTTTCAAAACTTATTACTGTTAACTTACAAAAACAAATCGAATATGAGATATAAGTTAACAGATGATTCAGAGCATTTCAGAAACAAATCAGATCATTTCAGAACAGACACAACACTGTTACTCATCTCATTTCCATGGTCAAATTGTCCCCAATATGTTAGTCCTCTAAGGGGTGAGGCCAGAACTCGGTTTTATACCCACCGGTGGGGGCCAGACAGAAATGGTTTTATACCCACCATTGGTGGCAAAACAGAAATGGTTTTATACCCACCATTGGGGGCCAGACAGAATCACCATTCTCGTCCCATTTCAAATTGAATCGTAACAGTGTAACAAAGATTTCAGACTTATCAGACAGAACGTATCAGAATTTGCAGATATCAGAGTTTCAAACGGATTCAGCGGAATCAAAGAATTTCGAAACATAGAAGAAAACACCTAATCGATCGAAATTTTAAAAGACGGACCTCATGATTTTTCGAAAATGAAGACACACATACATGCATGTCATAACTTATATATTCAAGTTTTAAAGTACAAACGAATATACATAACAAAAACCAACTTACCGTGTTTTGGAGGTATGCTTCGAAAATGCAGACTTTGAAACAAATTTTCCTGTGGGAATTTGGGCAGCACTTCAACGTAAACCTTTAGCAGAATACATCTTCAAACCAGCAGCACCTCGACGTAGAAATTTAGCACTCGAACCGCACGAGCTCCTTCTTCCCTTGGACGAAAGTTTTGGGGATAGTTTTGAGGGGGAGTGGCCGAAACTTTGAGAGGTATTTTGATGTGCTTTTAATCAACCAAGTGAGTGGTATTTATAGAAAGAAAAATGACCTTCCACCTTGCCATTTGGTCGACAACTTGGAGCCCAAGAAATGGAGTTATTATGCTCATAATGGTGGTCAAGGTAACTCAAACACAAAGAGTCATTCTTTGCATCATAAATGTGTCCTAGCCCTTAGCTCCTCCCGCAGCTCCTTCATGGATCATCTCAACGGTCATTTCTTGCATACTTAATTTGTCCTAACCTTTAGCTCATCCCTTAGCTTCTTCCTTGGTTATCTCAAAGGTTGTTTCTTGCATAATAAATTTGTCCAATTCCTTGGCTCACCTTTTAGTTTCCTTTTTGGTCTTGTTTGGACACACTTGGTTGAGCTGCTTTGAGCTGAAAGATCGAGTCATTGAGCTGGGGTTTTACTCCTTCAGTGACAATACTTCAATGGATGCGATTATTTGCAGCTCGGCTTTATGTTGAGTTAATCTCCGAGCTTTGATGCTACTTCCTCGAGTTATGTTAGCTGAAAATCTAAGTTCATATTTAAGTTTACAGTTAGGATGATAGTTCTTTGAGCTTAGAATAAGCTAAATTTTAAGTTTGTATTTCTTACGTGATTTGCTTTGGATCGAATTTTCCGGGTTCTCACAGCCATGAGATCTTTTTCGATGAGATGCTCACATTTCAAACCTTCATCAAGATGTCGACGCAGAAATATTATAGCGTTTTCTTTTTCTTGTGATGATTATATATCATTGTCTTTAATAGTCTCGCTTAGACCCAATGACTTAAGATGCATTTTTACATCGAGTTCATGGCATATAATTTTTTCCCGTAATGTCGAGTGCAACAAATTCAAGTTTTGTCAAATTTGACATGGTGGTACTATAAAAATAACAATGCATTTTATTAGTTAAGTTATAAATTTATTAAAATTACAATACAAAGTAACGGATAAATTATAATTACAAGCATGGTTAAAAATAAAAAAATGCCAGGCAGATATTCTACGATAAATACAAGACTAGTGAGTATAATAACCAAAATAATTATACAAAATAACCTTGAAAGATCCATCTTCTTCTTCTTCGAAAATTTTGATGAAGAAAATTTTTTAGGGAGGAAGAATAAGTTTGGAGTGATTGAATGTGTTTGTGAAGTCATATTTATAGGGTAAAAGCTAGTCGTTTTATGACCGTTACAAAATAAAAAATTAATGTATGTGTATGTAAATTTTATGGTAATAATATGATGTATATAATGTTAATCATTTTTAAATAATTAGGTATATCACATTACAATATTATAATGAGGTGTCAGGGACTCCTTTTATATAATACTGTGACATTATACAAATATATATATAATTATTATATAACACAATAAAAAAATATAAATAGTAAAATAATCACATCACGTTATTATAATAAGGTGTCATAGACTCTTTTTATATAATAACATGATATTATTCAAGTATATATATACAATAATTAAACAGTAACACAATAAAATTATATAAGCAGTGTAATCATATCACGTTATTATAATGAAGTGTCATAGACTCCTTTTATATAATAACATGATATTATACATTAAATATATACACAATAAAAATAAATAAACAGTAAATAAATATTCTTACTTTTGAATATGATTACCTTGTTCTTGTGTTTTAGAGCTTGGAAAAATATGGAGAACCGAACCTTCGAGTATCGTGCTGATAACGTGTTAAAAGTAAAAATTTACGGTAAAAAGTAAAAATCTCAAACTCTCAAAATTTATCAAACTACAAACTTTATAAATTTTTTTCTCTACTGAATTGTGTTTTCTTCACACATTGAGAGACCTATTTATAGAATTTCTTTGGAAATAATCAAAAAATAAATACATCATTACATACATCATCACACACTAATTTTAAATATTTACAACTCTTATTTTCAACATTTAACTTTCTTATTTTCAACATTCAAATATTACAACTCATATTTTTCACCAAATGGAGTATATTCCAAACATTCGACATTGAATTTTGTACAAGAATCAAATAACAGCTCAAAAATCGAGTGGTCAAAACTAGTAAGCTGTGAAATCTAAATTAAATAAAATAACTTAAAATAATCAAAAATCATAATAATTTAGCATATGAAATCTCGAGTGCATAAAATAAAATAATAAATCATCAATTAACTAAAATTCCTAAATCGACCTTTAAAAAGATCAACTAACAGTAAAACAAAGCATAAAATATCTCTAATAAAAATCCTTAACATAAATCCTTAAATCATAAATCTATCTAGCTAGTGCGGAAACATAAAGGCCCTCGGGTGTGTACTGCTGCACTCGATCCACTCAATCGTCAGCACCTTCCATAAATCATCGAATCCTGCATCATACAAACCTAGTGAGTCTAAAGACTCCGCACGTTCTAAACATAGATAGCAAATAGTATGTATACAATCACATGCATTAAATTCATACTTTTATTTAAAATAACTTTAGAACATAAATAAACCATATAAAATCATTTAGCCTAATTAAATCATAAATCGTAAAATCATTTTAAAATAACTTTAAGCATAAATAAATTCTTTAAAAATCATTTAAAATAATCTTTAAGCATAAATAAATCATTTCAAAAATTTCTTTAATCCTCATCATAACTCATGTATCATAAAAATCATTTTTATCATAAGCTTTCAATCATATATCATTTTGGGTGAAGTTTGATCCTTGAAAATGACTAGCTTTTATCCTTTGGTCGACTGTAGTCTTAGCTCCACATGGTCCATGGGGGTGGGCACTAGGCTCCACCATAGAAATACGATCGTCGGGATCTCTCTGGGTCCTTTTCCCATAGACGGGGTCCCTCTGGGGCCTTGGCTCGTAAACGGGTTCCCTCTGAGGGCCTTGTCTCGAGTATGGGTTCCCTCTGGGGCCCTGACCCTCGCGTCATCTCCACAAAATTATATATCATTATATCATATCTTTTGTCACAGCCAATTCACATCCCTCAAAATATTTTTTCTTTTCTTTTAAAATCATAAAACAACATAGCTTTCCAAAAATAGCATTTTAAACAGTAAAAATTGCACAGTGTTTCCAAAATTCATAAAATAACATATTATCACCAAAATCATCATTTTAAATCTTAGAATATCGATTTATAAGAATTATGATCCTTCGGAACGCTGCCAAGCGTTTACGTATTTTCTTAAGTGTAAAATTATCGTTTTGCTCCTGTACGTAAAAATTCTCGAATTTATTTTTTTCTCACTTTTAATGACATGAGATTATTCCGAATAATTATTGAAGCTTAAATAAATTTTCTCGTATTTATATTTGGCTTAAATCTATGACTTTTAAATTAATCTTTAAATATAACATATTAATGCGTTTTAATCTCGAATTAAACCAAACCTTAATTGAAATTCTTAAATTAAAAACTTAGACTTTTAATAATTATTTGAGCTTAAATATAATTTTTCATAATTTTATTAAGTTAAAATCTAGGCGTTTCAATTAATTCTTTAATTAACATTTCGTGAGGCGATTAAATCCCGGATACATCCAAAACTCATTATTTTGATCCCAAATTTTAAACATAGCATTTTTATTATTTATTCTACCCTTCCAAATCATGAGCCACACCCGTGGACCCACAGATTCAATTTTAGTCAAATTAAATTCGAAATTGACACATATGAGGACAAACCGAGCCATCTCCCGTTTTACTCGAGCCACGCCCGAGCCACCTCGAGCCAAACCTAAGCCAACCCAGCTAGGCACTCTCCTGAACAAGCCCAGCCCATAGAACCTAGCCCTAGATTGCTCAAACTCTGCTGTAACCGGACCCAACCTGCACATGGCTTGAACTCACGCCTATAGACTCCTAGTGACACTAGGACACCTCCAGCCGAGCTTTACCGAGCCCACCTGACTCTAACCATCCCTAGACCACGCCCGAACCCAGCCCAGACCAGTCCAAACCTTGGAACCCAAGCACAGAACCCCTTGAACCCAAGACAGCAACCTGCGCTACTACATGGTGATCCCTCACGATTTCCACGTTTTGCTCGTGCCACAGCGCACCCAGCTGTACCAATGTTTTGTTTCACGTCATGAGACTTAGAATGTGCTTCAATGTTTAATCCTCGAGCATGACAATTTTTTTGATTATTCTTTGAGAAACTGCACTTATAATTACATGATACACTAATTGATTTTCTAGATTTTATATCACTCAAGAGATTGAATCACACCTAGAACTGATTGAGATGAGCTGTAGTTGTAGCCGAAGGATTTGAGCACAAATTAGTTTTGTATTATATTTTGAGACATCATCTATGTACTTTAGGTCATACTTATATGAATTAATTGTGAATTGGCAAGAGGTGAGCTCATAAAAAATAAAAAATTGAAAAAAAAGAAACAATCTAGAATTTGTCTGATTATCCTTCGAGGCGAAAATACGGAGGAGAATGACTTAGGGATGATTTAGGCGATCTTTGGACTGTTTGAGCCGTTCGAGCCTACCCAATGCATCATTCATATCCTTAGTATCCCCTTTTGAGCCTAATAAATAGAATGGAGTGTGTCAAAGACAAACAATTAACTCCCATTCGTATTCCTCCGAAATCCCACATCGACTACCCAATTTTAGCTCATACACTATTCCTCTACCTTAATTTTGAGAGAAATAAACCCATTTAGTGCTTTAAAATTTTTAATAACTCCCATGTGTTGATAATTAATAAAAAAAATTTGGAGGAGTTAAAAAAAATCATGAAGAAAGAGAAGGGGATTGATGAAAAAAATATATATATAACGAAAAAAGAAAGGATGAAGGAATGTTGTATGATCTGGTGATTGAAAAAACTAAAAGAGAATATTGTTGATAATTGAAAAAAAAAAGCTGAAGGAAGAGAAGAATGATGGGGGAAGATGAACGAAAGTACAAGGAAGATGAAAAAGTATAAGGTCCAAAATTAAGACGGCGTAACCCAACGACATGCAAATCTAAGAAATATGAAAAAAATAAGTAATTAAATGATTTAATTGCTTAATTGATTATGTGACATGCATGATTATATGTTAAATAGGATTTAATTGTCATGATGCATAAAACGTTATTTTTAAGGATTACTCAAGTTGCGATCGAAGAACGGAGACCGAAGGCTCAAAAACGTAAAATGTTTTTATTAAATAATTATTTTTAAATTGTTTAAAATATGGTTAATGGTTTTTCTTATTTTTTAAAATAAGTGGTTTTGAAGTGATTTTATACGCCGGGACGTAAATTTTATCGGTGTTGGTTTTTCAACAAAAAATGCGAACTTTTTGACAACCCGGCTATTAAATTCACAAACTATTTTAATATTTTAATTAAATTCTAACTAAAGACTAATGGGCCTACATGGTGTGCTTTTTAGGCCTAAGCTTTGTTAGTGTTTAACTATGTATTTAAAGTGTTAAAACCCTCCCCAAACCCTACATACACACGGACACTTTTTTGAAAAATCCCTCACCATTCTCACGGCACAAACACATCACAATTGGTAGAGAAAGGTTGATAGTTCAAAGTAAGAGTTCAAGCCAAGGTTCTTGCCCCGTTCTTCGTCATCGTCAACGATTTTTCGTGCGTTAATTACACAAAGGCACACCTATTCTTTCCTTCAAAACATCATCACACCATAGTATATTTTTATGCATCAAAATATGAAAAAAAATTGACACTTTTGAGTATTTTCGTGTTTGCGCCTACCATGAAACTCCAAGCATAGTTTTGTTTACCAAAATCATGTGTTTGTACTGTTCAAGGGCTGCCATGATATAGGTTATGATTAAGCACAGTTTTACATGAGTTTAAGGGCTTGCGCAGGGCTAAGTGGCTTGGTCTGGGGACTTCGGGTTGGGCTAGGGCGTAACTTTAGGGTCCTAGGAGAGTGCACAACATGATGGTTCAGGGGTGGCTCCGTCGGCTAGGGTCCTAGGCACCGAAACGTAAGGATCACGCACATGAGGTTTCTCGGCCAGCTTAGGTGCTAGTTTGGGGAGCTTGGTTCGAGTCTAGGGGCTTGATCCGTGGGTTACAAGGGTTCAAGAGGGTGCTCTAATGGGTTGGTCAGGGTTTGGTTTAACATGGCTCGAGGGTAGCTCGGGGTCGAAACAAATAGGTCAAGTTAGGGTTTCTAAAAGCTAAAATAATCGAAACAAGGCTCACGGGGGTCGAATCATGGTTCACGAGGGCTAAAATAATATAAAAAGACTAAATTTTAAATTTAGGAATTTTATATTAAAGTTTGGAATTTTTCGGGATTAAAACGCCTTCAAAACGATTAATTATGAATTAATTAAAAATCCTAGTTTTTAAGCAAAATAAAATTATGATAATTTTAATTTAGGCTTAAATAATTAGTGGGCACATGTTAGAGTCAAATAAATCAAGAAAAAGTCAAAAACGTAAAATGTCACGTTCAGGGGTAAAACGGTCTTTTTACGCCTGAAATTTAGTAAACGTCATGGCAGTACTCTAATTACTGTTTTATATGCTAATATGATTATTTCACATCTTTATGAATTTTTATATGTTGAAATGTGATTTTTAAAATGTTCATGAATTTATACTTTTAAATTGGACATTTAAAAGATATGTTGCATTCTTGGTTTCAAAATAAAATGATATCATATGCATGTTTTTATTAAGTGGTGGAAATACGACATGTTGAAGGACGTGAAGGGATTGTGACTAAATATGTTGATATGTTGGAAATATAGTGAGGGTTATGGTCCTAGTGGGAGCCCGACGATCGTGTTTCCTTGGATACAGATACGAATACGAATATGTTAATACGGTTGCCAAGGCCCAGTTGATCGGTGAGAGCGTTGCTGGTGCCCGCGCCGCCCAGTACTGTGGTTTTCTGTAGATGGATCCATCGCCCAATACGATTAAGAATTCGAGTCACAATCACAATCTGAATTCAACAAGCACGAATATGAATATGTTAATATGTTGATATGAAAATGTTTATGATTAAAGTTTATGCATTATTATGAAAATGATATTTTAAGTACAAGTATTTTTCACTGTTGTATGTGAATTGTGTTACGTATTACTTGTTATCAAAGATATGATGTGTTAGTCTTTAGACTCACTAGGTGTGTATGATGCAAGTGATGTTAATAATTATGATGTTGGAGGACTTGATGGGTGACTTTGCTAGACTGTCGGTGCACATAACCCGATGACCAGCGCTTCTATTTTCCGCATTTAAGTTTATGATTTTACGTTAAATATTTTACGACATTTTATGCTTGTTGAGAGATTTTTGAGAGGTTTAGTATGGGCTACACTTTTCAACATTTATTGCTTTTTAAATTTGGTAAAACGTTTACGATTTCATGTTTGACTACTCCCTTTGGATTTTCAAGTACTAGTTGAATGTTTTATTTTAAAATAGTGCAAAAGTATTTTTATGTATATGTATATGCAATGACCGAAAATGTGAGAGTTTTAAAAAAAAATTTCTAGTACTTTTATAGAAAACGAATAAGCAGACGTTTCAAAAAGATTATATGGAGGATGATGAAATTCAATAAAGGGAGGAAGATATGGGACGAAAGAGTGCGCTGTATCATTAAATTGTTTATTTTCTTTCATTTTGAATATCCCTACCTTTATTGTAGCCATGAGTCGTGGCCTAACATTATAAGCTTCAAAATACGTATTGATCGGGTCATCTTCCTCCAACATTTAGTGGAGAAAGATATGAAAGACAAGCTTATGGAGAGTTTCTTTAAAAAAAAAAAAATTCAGAAAATATGAGCACTCCTTGAACTGAAACACCTTTGAGGAATATGAGTTTTGACTTCCAGACTACACACGTCTCATTATTTTGATATTTTCTAGTAACAGCTTGAGTTTTGAAGTTGCAACAAATGTGAATTTTATGATTTTCAAAGTGTGGCCTTTTGATTGAGTGTGACGGAATTTGGAAGGTTGAAAAGTGTTGATTGTGTCAATTTTGTGGTGAATCATTGAATATTCCTCGATTATGTTTTTATTCTCTGATTTTTTCGAGGGCAAACAAAGGCTAAGTGTGGGGGGATTAATAAGCCCAAATCTTATCGAGATTTAGGGATTTTATTTGTGCTTATCTAGACTTTCTATCCCTAATTATGTACTTAATTGAATTATTCATTGTAGATTTGAATAAAAGAGAAAAAATGATTAAATTTGGATCTAAAATAAATTTACAAGATTTCAAAGAAAAAAATATCAAAAGAAAGGAAATAAAATATTTTATATTTTATTCCTTTATAATATTGAAGTTTTGGAAAAAATCTATGTAGATCTTGATAAAGATAAAATCTCATATTTGAAAATAAAATATACAATTTTATCTACATTTGTTATCTTGACATGGGCTTAAAAGATTTGAAGGATGAGGCCCATTGAGGAGAATAAAAGGAGGCATGAAGGCAGAATAGAAGGGAGGAGCAAAAAGAAAAAAAAATCAGCGCGGAAGAGAGAGGCAGAGAAGCAAGGAGGGAGAGAGAGGTAGAAGCGTACAGAGACGTGAACAGTGAGAGAATAGAAGAGAGAGGTAGAGGAGAGAGAAGAAAGGAAAGAGAACAGAAGGGAGGAGATCCGTAACAGCAGAGGAGAGAAGACAGAAGTGCAGAATAGAAGACTACACAGAAGACAACACCAGGGAGGAAGAAGAGAAAAGAAACAAGGAGGAATACATAGGCAAAAGCTGGAGGAATTCCTCAACACACACCACAAATCACTGAGAATTCCTTTCACTCATTCTTTATTTTGTTTTCTTCTCTGCATTTAAACATGAATTTTCACTTTTGTTTTGAAGTTATGAAATAATTTTCTTTAGGCTAAGACCACAATAGTGCCAAACAATATTTTGTCTGATATTTGGTTTATTTTTAATATATTGTTTTTCTCGATTTTAATTATTGATTGATGTTAGTTTAATATTTCTTGTTAATAGGCTGATCAAATATTTACATGTTTGTTGATTAATCACGAATCGAATGATGATTGATTAAATATAGCAACAAAGACGTCATCAACACATGGTTAAACTGACTAGAAATAGTATTTGGTTTCAGTGTGCGAATTTAGGTGAAAACTGAAATATCACGAATATTTAATGCATTTAGATCTAAATAAATTCAATTTGAAACAATTGGACTGTTAGATTTAAATAGGTTTATTTACTCGATGAATTGTTTAACAAATAGAATTGGGGATTTCACCGTGATTGTCAAGAATTTAATAATTAATTGAATTTTAACACGTGTCAACATAGTAGAGTTTTGTACCGTTGTGTGTCTTTCGTATTTATTTGAATTTGAATCCCTCCTTGATATCTGAATCCGTTGTTTTTAATTGAAATTATTTTATTTAATAGTTTAGATTAATAATTCACATATAATTTTTTTTATTTATTTTATCTCGCTTAAGTTAAGTGATAAAAATTATAGTAATTAAATATTAGTCTCTGTGGGATCGATACTAGGACTCATCATCCATTTACTATAACTTGACCTAGTCCGCTTGCTAGATTTATTCCCAACCGAAATCGTCAGTCAAGTTAATGAGCTGGAGGAATTTCAACTTGATGCATATGAAAATGTAAAAATCTACAAGGAAAAGACAAAGAAGTGGCATGATGTAAGGATTGTGCACATGGAATTTGAGTCTGGACAAAAAGTGCTTCTTTATAATTCTCGTTTGAAACTCATGCCAGGTAAACTTCGTTCCAAATGGTATGGGCCTTTTACTGTTATTGAAGTTTTTCCATTTGGTGTTGTTGAAATCTGTGGAGATTCTGGAAATCCCTTTAAGGTGAATGGACATCGATTGAAAATTTTTCATGAAGAAATTGTGGAGCAAGAGGAGCCGAGTACTCTTTTGCATGATCCAACCTAATTTATAAAGGGAGTTGTCTAGTTATAAGACAATAAATTTAGCGCTTGCTGGGAGACAACCCAGTGATTTATTTTATTTCTTTTTATTTTTTTTATTTTTTATTTTTCATTTTGTTAGGATAATCCTCAGTGATTTTGGTGTGTGCAGGGAATATTGGAATAAAATAAGATGATTTAGATACTGGAAATGCTGAAACTGTTGAAAGAAGAGATTATAAGCATTGAGGAATTCTAACAACCTCATGTAGTACTTCATGGATCTTAAAGCACCACTGTCAGGGAAGTGTTCTCTTACTATTCTGCATCCAATTTTTTTATTCTTTTTGAATGACATGACACTGAGGACAGTGTAAATATAAAGTGTGGGGGAGAATTTGTGTTTGGTTTTACATCACAACACTTAGCATGTGCTTCAATGTTTAATCCTTGAGCATGAAAATTTTTCTGGTTATTCTTTGAGAAACTGCACTTGTGATTACATGAACACTAATTGATTTTCTAGATTTTCAATCACTCAAGAGAATGAATCACACCTAGAATTGATTGAGATGAGCTTTAGTTGTAGTCGAAAGATTTGAGCTCAAACTAATTTTGTATCATGTTTTGAGACATTATCTATGCACTTTAAGTCATACTTATATGAATTAATTGTGAATTGGCAAGATGTGAGCTCATAAAAAATTAAAAATTGAAAAAAAAAAAAGAAACAATCTAGAACTTGTCTGATTATCCTTCGAGGCGAAAATACGGAGGAAAATGACTTAGGATGATTTAGGCGATCTTTGAACTGTTTGAGCCGTTCGAGCCTACCCAATGCATCATTCATATCCTTAGTATCCCCTTTTGAGCCTAATAAATCGAAAGGAGTGTGTCAAAGACACACAATTAATCCCCATTCGCATTCCTTCAAAATCCCACATCAACTACCCAATTTTAGCTCATACACTATTCCTCTCCATTAATTTTGAGAGAAATAAACCCCTTTAGCGCTTTAAAATTTTCAATAACTCCCAGGTTTTGATAATTGATGAGAAAAATTGGAGGAATTTGAAAAAAAAAATCATGAAGATAGGGAAAGGGTTGATGAAAATATATATATAATGAAAAAAAAGGAGGAAGGAATGTTGTATAATGTGGTGAATGAAAAAAAAAACTAAAAGGAAATTTTGTTGAGGATTGAAAGAAAAAGCTGAAGGAAGGGAGAAAAGAGATGGGGGAAAATGAAAAAAAATAGAAGGAAGTTGAAAAGGTTAGATGGAAGATGATGAAATTCAATAAAGGGAGGAACATAAGAGATGAAAGAGTGCGCTGTATCATTAAATTGTCTATTTTCTCTCATTTTGAATCTCCCTACTTTTATTGTAGCCGTGAGCCGTGGTCTAACATTATAAGCTTGAAAAGACCTATTGACTGGGTCATATTCCTCCAATATTTAGTGGAGAAAGGTATGAAAGACAAGCTTATGGAGAGTTTCTTTATATAAAAAAAATTCAGAAAATATGAGCACTCCTTGAACTAAAACACCTTTGAGGAATATGAGTTTTGACTTCCACACTACACACATCTCATTATTTTGATATTTCCCAGTGAATGCTTGAGTTTCAAGGTTGCAACGAAAGTGAATTTTATGATTCTCGAAGTGTAATCTTTTGATTGAGTGTGACGGAATTTGGTAGGTTGAAAAGTGTTGATTGTGTCATTTTTGTGGTGAATCATTGAATATTCTTTCGTTATATTTTTATTCTCTGATTTTTCGAGGACGAACAAAGGCTATGTATGGGGGGATTGATAAGGCCAAATCTTACGAAGATTTTAGGGATTTGATTTTATAATATTTGCCCTTATCTAGAATTTTTATCCCTAATTATGTGGTTATTTGAATTAATAATTGTAGTTTTGAATAAAAGAGAAAAAATTGCTTAAATTGAGAAATAAGATAAATTTACTAGATTTCAAAGGAAACAAATTATCAAAAGAAATGAAATAAAATATTCTTATATTTTATTCCTTGATGAAATTGAAATTTTGGAAAAATCTATGTAAATCTTGATAATGATCTTATCTACATCTTTTTTACTTGGCATGGGCTTAAAAAGATTGGTAGGATGAGGCCCATTGAGGAGGATAAAAAGAGGCGTGAAGCATAGGCACAAGACGTACAGAGTGAGGAGAGCAGACAATGAGAAGGAAAACAGAGCACAAAAGACGGAAGGAAGAAAGCAGAGGAAGGAAGAAAAATACAACAACAGAGCGTAACAGAAGACGGAAGGAAGAAAAGTCAGCGACAATGAGGAAGTGCAGAGGGGAGGAAGACAGAAGGCAAAAGCTGGAGGAAATCCTCAACATATGCCAAAACACTGAGAATTCTTTTCATTCCGTCTTAATTATGTTTTCTTCATTAAATTCACACATGGATTTGCACTTTTGTTTTGAACTTATGGAGTAAATTTTTATAGACTAGGACCACGATAGGGATGAGACAAATTATTTTTGATGTTTTGAGTTTGATTTTTTTTATGAGCTCATCTCTTTCAAATTAAATATTAATTCATATAAGTATGACCTAAAGTGCATAGATGATGTCTCAAAATATGATACAAAACTAGTTTGTGCTCAAATCCTTTGACTACAAATACAGCTCATCTCAATCAGTTTCAGGTGTGATTCAATCTCTTGAGTGATCAAAAATCTAGAAAATCAATTAGTATATCATGTAATTATAAGTGCAGTTTCTCAAAGAATAACCAGAAAAATTTTCATGCTCGAGGATTAAACATTGAAGCACATGCTAAGTGTCGTGACGTGAAAAAAAAAATACAAATTCCCCCCACACTTTAGATTTACACTGTCCTCAGTGTCATGTCATTCGAAAAATATAGAACATGGAGGTAGAATAGTAACAGACACTTCCCTGACAGTGTTGCTTTAAGATCCATGGAGTGCAACATAGGGAAATCACAATTGAGGATCTGAATTCAATAAAAATAGAAACGTATACGTATATGATGAAAAGGAAAAAGTATATGATCAAAGGAAAATTTTTAAAGTTTATGCTCGTAAAAGCTATTTTATTAAAAGTATTTTCACTGTTGCTTATGAATGTATATGTATTACTTGCTATTATGGTTAAGGTTTGTTGACACTACAAAAAAAATACTCATACAGAAGCGTTTTTTTTTCAATTTTAAGAGTGGTTTTTAACCGCTCCAGCATTTGTACCACCGGTTGCAAAATCGCTCCTCTTATTGATGCCCTTATTTCTTATAGAAGCGGTTTTTTCAACCGGCGGTAGAAGTTGAACAACCGCTTCTATTGGTTATTTTAGGTGCGGTTTGATAATGCTCGTACCCATCACACATAAATACAACAGTTTTGTATTTAGGAACCATTTCAAAGTGTTCTAAAAGGCGTGAAGTGTAAGAACAGTCTTACAGCGCTCTTACATGCCATGGATATAAGAGCGATTTGCAACCGCTATTGATGTCGCCAATTAAAGCGCGGTTTGAAACAAATTGTACATATTGTGAATATTACAACGGTTTTGGACCTCTCCCATAGCTGTGCATTAGGAGCCACTTCAAAGCGTTCTAAAAAGTGTGAGGTGTAAGAACGGTCATTCACTGATCCTACACGCCATCAATATAAGAGTGCTTTGCAACCGCTAAAAGATGTGACCTATTGCATTAGCACTTGTAGAATTGGTCTTCTGTAAGTGCACTTCAGAGTAGTTCAATTAGTTTTCAAAACCTATCCTAAAAAAATAGAGCAATAAAAGCGATCCACGATACAGGTTTTGTGAAAACCGCTGTTACATGTCTTCAATATGAGCGATTTCCGGAATGCTCTTAATAGTTATATCAATAAGAGCAATTTATAGAAACGGTTTATACGACCAATACTAAATGTATTTAATTGGTATAATTTTCAAATCAATCCTAAAAAAAAGAGCCATAAGAGCGGTTCACAACACTGGTTTTGTGAAACCGCTGTTAAAAATATTCGATTAGAGTAGTTTCCGGAATGGTCCTAATAGCTAAATCAATAGGAGAAAATTATAGCAGTGATTGATACAAATCGGTACTAAAAATCGCACAACTAAAGCGGTTATGCGACCACTCCTAAAAGTAAAGAAATAGAAACTGTTTAAGTAAAACCGGTTTTGTTGTTCAGTTTGCACGAGAGGTTTTAAAAGTGCTCCTAAAAAACCGCTTCTAGAAATACTTTTTTTTTGTAGTGAGTCAATAGACTCACGAGGTGTGATCGATGCAGGTGAGCATGATATTGATGGAGGACTTGATGGTTGAAATAAATGGACTTAAGGTGTACACAACCCGAGGACCTTCGCTAGTTTTCCGCAAAAATTATGTTTATGATTTAAGATTATGTTAAAGATTTTTATGTCTTATATGCTTTTTAGAGGTTTTGAGAGGATGTTAGAGTTAAGTTTATTTTGGAAATAATGTTAGCTTAGGGTTGTGTTGAGCCTAAAAAATATTTCAGAAAACCATAAGCAAAGCCCAACAGATAAAGCCTAGTGGAGTTGCAGTTGGCCCAATAAAAGAAAGTTGCAGCCAGTTACAGCCATTACCCAAGATGGAAGATCGTGGAGTGATCGTGAAAAAGAGCCCAAACTGATGTGCAAAATGTGACAAAAACAAAGAAAAAAGTCAGAGGGAAGGGACAACAAACACATCCAACAAAAGCTACAACAAATCTCTGCAAAATTCTCTCAATTCTATGTCTGTTTATTTCAATTTTCAGCTGTCAAATATCTGAAATTTTTACATATTCCTTCAACTTTTTTGTAAAAATATTGATCAAGTTCATCGCAACATAATTATATTTGATTTTGTTAATGGATTCCTCCTGTAATTTTGTTATAGTCCTCATTTTGTGTTTGCGTTTTTGAGCCATTTCGAAGGAGTTAGAACTTATGACCGAATCGAGACCTACAACGTTTGGTTAAAAGAGCCGGATCATTTCACATTTGGCACGATCACGTGCCTGGCACGCCCTGCAATTTTCGTGAGAAACAAATTGGCACGCTCAGTGGGACCCAATGCCTCCAAAGCGTACTAAGGAGAATGAGGGAATTCCTCCATCACAGGGGAAAGGCCATCGCTCACAGGAAAAAAACTGATGCAGATGGAAGAAAAGTTGAAAGACTTGTACATCAGTTTGAAGAAGAGACTATGAAGGAAGGAGCTATCATTTCTGGTGGCGATGGACCTTCAACAAACTTCATGTTGACCATGGAGAAAAATATCTGCAGTGATCTCAGAGAAATGACACAAGCTTTTGCTATTGTCATGATGGAATTTGACACAAAAGTGAAGGAATGGAGGAAGTATGCAAAAGGCAAGATTGTTACACCAGAAAATGAAAAACTTCAAGATGCTGACACTAAACTGTTTAAAGATCAAGGCCAGGGATTGGGGATTTCTCAAGCAGGTGAAAATCGCCGCTTGGAAAAAACACTGATTCCTGAATTTGCTAGGGAAGGAAGGTATACTCCTCCACATAGGAGGGAAGATGAGTTGGGTCCGAAACGCCAAAGTTACAGTAACGATAAACGAGCAGCAGGGAATATGTTCGCTGTCACTTCTCCTAGCATGCATTCGGGGATGTATGGTGATGGGAGAATGCATGGGTGTTCAGTTCCAAGTTCGGGGAATAACAATTGGGGGGCAAATTATTCCCCGTACCCATTGCAAAAAACTTTAGTCTTGGACTTCAAGACTGTACATGATGTTATTCAAGAGTTGTATGGCCCAGGGGTGAGGCCAATCAACCGACCAGAGTTCCACAAGCCATACCCCAATGTTGTTGACCGTGAAAATCCTTATCCATGAGGGTATCGTGTTCCAGACTTTACTTTATACTCGGGGGAAAATGACCAATATAGTATGAACATGTGGCGAGCTTTACGATACAGTGTGGGGAACTAGTAAATTTGGATAACTTTTCCAACTACAAGCTGCGTTTGTTTCCCAATTCATTGACTAGCACTACGTTTACTTGGTATGCCACACTGCCTCGAAATTCTATTATGACTTGGCATGATATGGAGCGTCAATTCCATACACAATTCTTCAGAACAATACCTGAGATTTGTATAGCGGAATTGTCAATGGTTGTCCAAAAATCGGGGGAATCCGCTAATGATTTCATTTGTAAATTAAAAAGAGTGAGGAGTAGGTGCAAAGTTTTCATTCCAGAATCAGAATATGTGAAAATGGCGCATCGAGGACTTGGTTTTGAGCTAAGAAAGAAATTCCAAGGGATGGAATTCCGTGATTTTTATGAGCTTGTTGTCAAGGTATCAGAGTATGAGGAATTATTGCGGGAGGAAAGTCATAAAAGAAAATCTACAGTAGGCTCTTACTTCTAAGAAGTTGAGGAAGTTTCCTTGGCAGAAGTGGTAAATTCTGGATCACGCACAGTCCCTTTCTTGAAACGCAAGAGCAAAGAACTTTCCAAGAAAAACATTCATCCAGTGCAAACACCATATACTTTCGATGTGTCAAAGACGAAAGAAATATTTGACCACTTGCTGAAGAAAAAGTTTATAATGTTTCCCCCAGATCATAAGCTACCCACCAGGGAGGAGATCAAGGGAAGAGACTGCTGTAAGTATCACAATTCCTTCATCCATAATACTAATGCTTGTTGGGATTTCAAAAATTTCTTGCAAGAAAAAATTAACAAAGGGATCCTAAAATTTCCCGAGAATAAAGAAACAATGATTGTGGATGAAGATCCTTTCCCTCCGGTGGCCAATGTGAATGTGAGCAGTTCTGATTTGCGCTTCTTAATAAATGAGAGGAGAAGGAATGGAGGTGAGGACATGTCCATTAGGCCATGAGTTACTATAAAGAAGTGTTGGGTGCCTCGAAAAATGATATTTGAGGTTAAGGAGAAGAAAACAGAATTTTTTCATGAAAAAGACCGCTATTACAGTGGGAATGATGTGCATTATAGTGGGAGAAATATGAGGTATGATAGGGAATCTATAGCCAAAAGGTCAGAGAACCAGTACCTCAGAAGGAACTCGTTTCCTAGCTTTGACAAGGACAAGAGAAGAAGTGACACACAGTTATTCCAGAAGGTAATACAGAGACAATCATCTCTAGACACTGATAAAAAATATGAAAGGAAACCACGTTTTGATGTTCCTCCTAGAGCAACCTCCAACGGCGTATGGAAGAGGGTAGAACATCAAAAGTTCCCAAAACCTCTTTCTCGGACCCAAAAACTACGTTTGTTGAGAGAAAAAGCTGTTGAGCGTGATCTAAGATGGAGGAGTCATTCCAACAGAAGAAAAAATTTTGGAGGAAGGCTACTAAAGATAATGAGGAAGAAGGTGATGACTTGTTATCAGAGAAAGACGATGAACTAGTCAAGAAGGCTACTTTCAATGTGGGACAGATTCTAGATTCATTTGAATGTGCCACTGGCTCGTTGATGTTGCCAGAGGAGTTTAAACGCAAAAGGATGTTTGAATCCGATGTATCCACTGGAAACCAAAGTGTGACGAAATCCATTCAAACAAATATTTTGAATGATTGCATTGGTGTTTTTGTTGATGAAGAGAAAAGAATGTTGGTGAAACAACCTACCAACGAGATGGCTAAACATATCAAACCACTCTATATTATAGCGCATGTGAATAGAAAAGCCATTGTCTAGGGTACTGATAAATAATGGATCTGCTGTCAATATTCTACCCCACCGAATTCTGCAGTAGTTGGGGAAGAATGTGGAAGACTTGATTCCTACCGAAGTCTCTGTGGCAGCTTTTACAGGGGAATCTACAAAAAATTATGGGAGTGTTGCTAGCAAATGTTACTGTAGGGTCTCGATCCTCGCTGTCAGCTTTTTTCGTGGTCAATTCCAGTGCTAGCTTCCATGCTTTGTTAGGGAGGGATTGGATTCACTCCAATCATTGTGTACCATTATCCATGCACCAGTTACTGTTAATGTGGAAAAAAGATGAAGTGCAAGTGGTACAGGTTGATTCACAGCCGTATCAATCGAATTCCAATGCGGTAGAGGCTAGATATTATGATGGAGCCTCTGATCCAATTAAGTTTTGTAACTACAAGGTGCATGGACAACCTGAAGCAGTGTACATGAACACTCGAATGGTTAAAGAAGCAGTTGAGAAGGTTCTCAAACCTACTGCCATGGTCTCTCATAGACCCATAGTCCGACCTATTATCGAAGAGGTCGATGACTAAGTTCACTAAAGAAGAGATGGAAGTCGCTGCAACTTTCGAGTGGAAAGCCAAAATTCAGCAGCTGGTGAACGAAGTGAAGTTTCAAGGGTTGTGGGATAACGATGGAGCTGAAGTAATATGTGAGGAGGAATGTGGAGGAAGCGAGGAATAAGAGTTACAAATGAAGGGTTTAATCTTATCTCCGGCTCAGATGAAAGATCAACAACCGGAGACAAATGGTTCATAAAGATGGAATAGATGAGAAGTATTGTACAAAGTAGGCTAGATGGCCACTTTGGTTAGTTTTGTCATATTGACTCATAAGAAATTTCTGTAAATATGTGAGGAATAGGCTTTTAAGCCATTCCTTGCTGAAGTTGTTTATAAATAATGATGGAGCATTTGTGAATAAATAAAAATACTTGCTCATGGAGTCCGCTGTAGTTAATAAATTTTGGGCAAAATGTTTGTTGTGTTAGTCGACCAAATCGATGACAAAGTGAAGTTCGTTTAGTGCATATCTTGAAACTTCGGTGAGCATTATTTGAAAAATGTTGTTTAGATGTTGGTTGGTGACAAATCTTGACTTGTGCTATTTGCGTCAATATTGAAAGTGTTCAACTTTTATAAAATTTTGGCAGAGTTTCCTTTATAAATATAATATGCCAAAAATATAAATGCCTGCAAAAAAATCCCAAGCAACAGATACAAAGACAACAATGTATTTTAACAGCAAAGTTGGGATTTTTAGCCACTTTCCAACATTCATGAAACAAAAACAAGGTAAGCCAAATCATGGAAAACAAGTGCAAAAAGTACACCTACTGTCCCTAGCCTACGTATTTTATTTCCTCTCAATGTGCATGACACTCCATACGTATATACTCAGCCGCTTGCAGAGATATTCGTCAAAGCTTGGCAATTTTCTCTCGGATTGGCCAGCTGCACTACCATGAGGATTTTCCATCTCTACTTTTTTTTAAAGTACTTTCTTGCCTTGGCCTTTGAAATTCTCAAATGCTCTATTTTTCCAACCATGTTTCCTGAAAAATAAATGAGAACCACATGAGAAATAATGAACTGTTGATCAATAAAACTATGCTTTGTGTGCACTATATGTTGTCACTGATGTGGCACTTGTCACTTCTTTGTAGGATTGAATGAATCTTGCCATTTTTGAGTTTATGGCTTGCCAAAATTCAAGAAAATGGGATCTCATCCTCAATGAATTTGGTGGAGCATCACAATTCCTTGTGCTGGTGCATTTCTTGTAAGCATATGGAAGATTATATAAGTTGCACAAGCTATAGACCAAGCTTTGAATATGCACACCAAGGGAGCCACTCTGTTGAGGTGCAAACAGTGGGTGTTGCAATGTATTACTCATCAAAAATGAATTCAGACATATTCACAAACACCTTGAGTGCAACATGAAATGTGATATATTCTACAATGTTTTTGTGACGGGGGATTGGAAAATGGTGAAATATACCTACCTTGAGAAGGCGTGGCTTGATGTAAAGGAGATTGATGATGGCAATTTTCAGGAACTTGGATGGCATCACAAAGTCGATGTAATCGACAGTTTCTTAGGAAGATCGGTGGGCGCCGATGGAGATTTGAGAAAAGTAAATGAGACAGAAAGAGATAAAGATGGCGTTCAAGGAATGCACACTCGGATTTAACCTGTTGAAGGAAGAACATGCATTTCAGCTTTCAATTCTTCTTCAAGTCCGTAGAACCATTCTTTTCAACCATGTGATTATACTCTCTGTTAGATGAACGAATAAAGCAAAGAAATAGCCAACTTGGCCCATTGGACCGAATTGGTAAAATTAGCCAATTAGCCAAAATGGGCCAAATTGACCATTGGCCCGAATTGGCTAGGGGGCAATTGTTGAGCCTAAAAAATATTTCAGAAACCCATAAGCAAAGCCCAACAGATAAAGCCTAATGGAGTTATAGTTGGCCCAGTAAAAAAAAGTTGCGGCCAGTTACAGCCATTACCCAAGATGGAAGATCGTGGAGTGATCGTTGAAAGGAGCCCAAACTGACGTGCAAAATGTGACAAAAACAAAGAAAAGAGTTAGAGGGAAGGGACGACAAACACAGCCAACAAAAGCTACAGCAAATCTCTGCAAAATTCTCTCAATTCTATGTCTATTTATTTCAATTTTCAGCAGTCAAGTATTTGAATTTTTTAAAAATTCCTTCAACTTTCTTGTAAAAATATTGATCAAGTTCATCGCAACATAATTATATTTGATGTTGTTAATGGATTCCTCCTGTAATTTTGTCATAATCCTCATTTTGTGTTTGCATTTTTGAGCCATTTCGAAGGAGTTAGAACTTATGACCGAATCGAGACCTACAACGTTTGGTTAAAAGAGCCGGATCATTTCACATTTGGCACGATCACGTGCCTGGCACGTTCTGCAATTTTCGTGAGAAACAAGTTGTTTTGATTTGCGATTTTACGTTTTGCATTTGCGTACTTTTGAGATTTTCAAATAATAGGTTGGTTGGTTATTTTTTAAATGGTGGAAAAGTATTTTAAAAATATATATGTATATATGTGTTCATAATTGGCCAAAAGCTTAAGAAAGAAAAAAAATTTCTTAGTACATTTTACAGAAAAACGAGTAGTGGACGTTTCAGTTGGTATCTGAGAAATGTTCCTACAAAGGGTTGTGCCACCGCCAGTTCCTGAAAGCTCAATCGTCAAGCCTCAAGTCTGTAAGTTCAAATGTTTTAAATGTTTTTAATGTTATCACCTGCTTGTTTTACATGATTTATACGTTTAAGTTACATGTTTAAACAATTTTTGAAGTTAAATGGAATTATTGTTTAAGTTTGTATGTTAAATGATTTTTATGATTAAAACATCCATGGTTGCATGATTTTTTTATGCTAAAAGATTAGATGCTTTAGAATTTTATGCATGTTACTATATGAAATAAGAAATTAAATGATTTTCATGCATGCTGGCTTCGTAGTAGAATTGGACACGTTTAAGAATTTGGTTAATGGACGTTAGGAAAAATTGAAAATGATTTGACTATATTTATTTTTGGATTTTAGTACTGATGTTCTATTTTTTAGGTCATAAGTTAATCATTACGATTATGAATGCTTTTGGGACATGTAGATTTTCTAAAAAAATACTGATGATTCGTGGTTACTAATTGAGTTAACTTTCGAGAATTACATATAAAGAATAATGATTCGAAGACTTCGTCGGTCTTTAGAAGTATAAAAATGTATAATTTGAGATTTTAGGTTTTGATGGAAAGGTAAGATTGGTTATAAGAATTGATTTTGGGTTTAATAAAATTAAAATTATTGAACTTTATGTTACGTAAAACCTATAGAATGGAATTAGAAATGCCCAAAACTTATGGGTTAATTGCAGAATTTTCGAAATTAAGGACCAAGTGGATAATTTTCAATGAAATTAGGGATTAAATTTGCAATTGTTAAGGAGTTTGGGGACTAGTTTAGCAATAATTGTGAATTGAATGGTTTAAATGAAACAAATTTTCGATGATTTAGGCTTGAAGTGATATTTAGAACCTTGAAATATCTTGGATATAATGTTATAAAGAATGGTAATCAAGAGAATTTTAGGATGAATCAATATTGAGCTTGAAAATCTAAGCGTTAATGGAATAATGTTGTGGCAAATTAAAAATTGAGAGTGATGCCAATTTAAGGTAAATTTGATCAATTAATTAAGTTATAGGGTTATACATTAAGTTAACATATTTTTGAGAACTTATGGTTTGATGTATCATAAGTTTTAATCATGATCTTAAGAGTTAAAATTATACCTTTGGTAGGGTTATTTTTTTTTAGAAAGGTAAGTATGATTGATGGTTAGGTTACCTGAAATACACATCTAATAAGTGAGATAGACATCATGTCTTGATGAAATTTTGAAAGTCATTAAGAAACTTTGTATTGAGTGGATATGTGTGTTGGAATTGTGTTATATAAGAATATTTGGGTTGTGTAAGTTTGAATTACAAGTTTATGATATAGGCGTTTATATAAAAATTCTGGGTGAAATTTAAGATTTACAACAATTTAATATTTGAGATGTACTTGTAAATAGTTAAGTTACATTAGTTTGGTGCCGTAAGATAAAGATTTAATTCAAAGATTTTAGACTAATATTATTATGGGGTTGAGATAATGTTTAACTTTTAAGTGTATTACTCAAGATAGAAGTCGATTAGTAAATTTTGGTGCTAAGATCTCTTAAGTTGAACTGCATAAATGCTAATATTTGGGTTTAAAGCCTTAGCATACCTTGAGTTCAATAAATTTAAGAAAGGATACTTTTGGGATTTTAATGTTGAAATATAATATTTGATGAACATCTTGGGTATAGTATAAGGAAAGTAAGATACGATAAGTTTGGACCTCCATTTCTAATACTAGGAACTGTGAGAAAAGTCAAAATTCGAGGTCATAATAAAATAGAAATAAGTCATCATAGGTCGTTTTAAGTCGTGATTCGCAAACGAGAATCTTGAAGGCAAATTTAATTAGGATTGAGCAGACATAAGGACAACCTAAAACTTATTTTATAAGAATGGCACATCGGAAGCGTGGATTATTGGGATACTAGAATTAAGAGTCTAAACTTTTTGATTATCGAGGATAAGCGAATTTCGGGGATGAAATTCAATTTGAGGGGGGTAGATTGTAACATCCCGAAAATTTGAAGGTCCACGTGAATCACATGCATGCAAGTTATCTGATTTCTTATGTATATTAATTAAATTGTTTTAATTGCATGAATTGATTATGGTAAGCATGTGTACATGTTTAAAATGTATTCTTCTACTAGAATGAATAAAAATATGTTTTAAAGGATATTTGAGAAACGATCGAGGAACGGAGACTTAGGACCATAAAAGAAAAATATTTTTATTAAATGATTATTTTTAATTATTTAATATATGGTATATGTTATATGACATTTTCGAAAATGGCAACTTTTGAGGTATTTTTACACGTCGAATCGTATTTTAAACTGGTGAATCGATGAAAATAGAGACTTTTTGAGAACTAGGCTAATATTTTCACAAACTTTACAAAACAAAATATTTTAAATATTATCTAACGGGCTTAATGAGCCTAATATACTAGGTTAATGGGTCTAATATTGCACCATGTGTATTGATTAAAATATAAAGCTAACAAACCCTCACCAAACCCTCATAACCCATGCCCCCTCACACTAGAATCCTACAAGGATTCTCTCATCAGTCAAGCAACACACACACACACGAAATTTGAGAAGGAAACTCACGTTTTTGAAAGGAAATTCAGCAATGGTCTCTCTTCGTCAACGTTCTTCGCATAGCAAGTAGATTTTCGATTGTATTATACATAAAGGCAAACCTTAATCTTCCTTCAAACATCTTTCACATCATATTATGTATATTTAATTATCCTTACGTGAAAAATATGATGCACTACTGTTATTTGCGTTTTTATGGCTAAATGTGCATCAAACTAGAGTTTTCTTTTTTTAAAAAAAAAAACTCTTTCTAATGATGCACAAAGGGGCAGCCATGGTAGGGGCACTTGAAGGGATGTTTTTTCATGTGTTTAAGGGTACCTAGATACATAGATAAGGGCTGCACGTGAAGGGCTGATGACTTGAAAGAAATTTTGGTTATTTGTGAGTTAGGGTTCGGCTAAGGGTGCGGTTTGCTTCCTAGGTGCATGCTGCTGCTAGATTCTGTTAGGAGCACATACAGAGGTCTTAAGAGGCTTGAGCCATGGTCCTAGATAGGCTGCACGATCATTAGTTCGAAGGCTAGGCATGAGCCGCGCCTATGGGAGTCGCGCATGGCTTCCTAGGGCAAGGGAGAAGGGCTGGGCACGTTTGGGCTGTTAAGTTCGGTCCAGTGGCTTGCTATGGACACGTTCATGGTCCTAGGAGGGTGTTCACGGGGCTGGTCATTGTGGATAAGGGCCAGGGCCGAAGGTTGCATGGGTAGGAGGCTACGGTTTCCAAATTAGGACAAAAAGATTCAGTAGCTAATCTAGGCTTGATCGAGGGTCTTAAATGGCTTGATTTGGGTTGTATATGGTATTGTTAGGTGTTCTTAAGCTATGGTTCAAGTTCGGTTAAGTTTCGAGTCAATACGAGCAAAACCGGGATGTACGTCTAAGCATAAAAACAAATTGAGAAATTAGTCGAGGAGCTTAAGTTTACGTCTAAGAAATATTTATGAGTTTATTTTAAGGCGTTATGTTAAGTTTTGATGGATTTGGGTCGTCGTGTTAAGGTGTAGGGATAAATTTAAAAAGTAAGAGTTTTAGGGGCAAAACAGTTATTTTACACCTGAAAAATGTTAGACGTAATGGCAGTGCCCTGAATGCTGTAATAAATGTTAAAATGCTTATTTAAAATGTTTATGGAATTTTATGATGAAACTTTAATCCTAAAAGACATGTTGCATGCTTGGTTTAAAAGAAAAATGATGTATATGTGCATGAATTTTTATAAGTGATGGAAATATGAAAAGTTGAAGGAGGTGAATTGATTGTGACTAATACGATGATATGATAATACGATGATATGTAAGACCAAGGCTCAGTTGACGAGTGATATTGTCGCTGATGTCCCCGTCGCTCGGTACCGTAGTAATATGTAGATGGATCCATCGACCTACAGCTAATACGAAAGTCACAATTGAGGATCTGAATTCAATAAAAAAGGAAACATATACGTATATGATGAAAATGAAAAAATATATGATGAAAAGGAAAAAGTATATGATGAAAGGAAAATATTTGAAGTTTACGTTCATGAAAAACTTTATTAAAAATATTTTCACTGTTGCTTGTGAATGTATATGTATTACTTTCTATCATGGTTAAGGTTTGCTGAATCAATGGACCCAATAGGTGTGATCGATGCAGGTGAGCGTGATATTGATGGAGGACTTGATGGTTGAACTAACTGGACTGAAGGTGCACACAACCCAAGGACCGTCGCTAGTTTTCCAAAAAAATTATGTTTATGATTTAAGATTACGTTAAAGATTTTTATGTCTTATATTCTTTTGAGAGTCTTTGAGAATATGTTAGAGTTAAGTTTATTTTGGAAATAATGTTAGCTTAGGATTGTTTTGATTTATGATTTTACGTTTTGCATTTGCGTATTTTTGAGATTTTCAAACAATAAGTTGATTTTTTCTAAATGGTGGAAAAGTATTTTAAAAATATATATGTATATATGTGTCATATTCCGCCGAAAGCTTAAGAAAGAAAAAAATTTCATAATATATTTTAAAAAAAAAACAATAATGATAATAACAATAGATACAAGAAGTAATGGACTTTAAGTTGGTTTAACTGTAGCAAAAAAATCTCGAATTCATTTTTATGATCATATGGTCCATATGATATAATTAGTCATTAGATATGAAACGACCTCGACTTTTTTTTTTAAATCATAAACTCGAAAATACTAAATAAAATAACTTATCATACTATAAATCATAATAATTTAACATTTGAAATCTTGAGTGCATAAAAATCCTAAATATGGGGGTAACCAAAAATCATACATCGACCTTTAAAAGATCAATTAACAATTAAAGAATAAAAAATCTCCTATAAATCATTAACATAAATCCTTTAAATATTTTATCTAACAAGCTAGTGCGAAAACATAAAGGTCTCTCGAGAATGTACTGCTGCACTCGATCGACTGATCAGTCTTCAGCTCCACATGGTCTATGGGGGTGGGCACTAGGCTCCAAGATAAGCCCAAATCTTATAGAGATTTTAGGGATTTTAATTTTATAATATTTGTGCTTATCTAGAATTCTATTCCTAATTATGTGCTTATCTGGATTATTTTTATAATGATTGTAGATTTGAATAAAAGAGGAAAAATGACTAATTTTGGAGATAAGATGATTTTATAAAACTTCAAATGAAATAAAATACCAAATGAAAGAAAATAAAATATTTTATATTTTATTCCTTGATAATATTGAAGTTTAAGAAGAAAATCTGTGCAGATCTTGATAAATAAAATCTCAACAATAATATCTACAATTTTAAACATGAGATGGGCTTCAGGGAGTTGGAGGATTAAGCGTATTTAGTATGGATAAAAGGAGAAGAGGCAGAGACGTGAAAAAAGAGGCACAAAAAGAGAAAAAAATCAGCGCGAAAGAGAGGCAGAAGTGTACAGAGACATGAACAAGGACAGAAAAGAAGAGAGAGGTAGAGAAGAGAGAAAAAAAGAAAGAGAACGGAAGTGAACAGAAGGGAGGAGATCCGTAACAACATAGGAAAGAGGCGTGAGAAGAAAAGGGAGGAGAAGCGTACAGAGAAGAAAAAGAGACACTGTAGAGAGGAGAGAGAAAGGAAGGGAGGAGGCACAAAAAGAAAAAGAAAAACCAGCGCAAAAGAAGAGTGAGGAGGAGAGCAGAACAGAGAAGGAGAGAGAGGAGAGAAGAACGAGGCGTGAGCAGAAAAGGGAGGAGAAGCGTACAGAGAAGAAAAAGAGGCACTATAGAGAAGAGAGAGAAAGGAAGGAAGGAGGCAAAGGACAGTTACGTAAAGAAAGGAGGAGCACAAAAGCAAAAAAAGATGGAAGAAGTGAAGACAGCAACAGAGCGGAAGAAGAATTGAAGGGAGGAAGATAGAGGCAAAAGCTGGAGAAATTTCTCACCACACGCCACAAATCACTGAGAATTCCTCTTATTCCTTCTTTATTTTGTTTTCTTCTATGAATATTAAATCTGATATTTCACTTTTGTTTCGAAGTTATGAAATAATTTTATTTAGACTAAGACCACGATAGGACCAAACAATATTTTGTTTGATATTTTGTTTAATTTTATATATTATTTTTCTTGATTTTAATTATTGATTGATGTTGATTTAATATTTCTTGTTAATAGCCTGATCAACTATTCACATGTATATTGATTAATCACGAATCGAAAGATGATTGGTTAAATATAGCAACAAAGATGTCATCAACACATGGTAAACTGACTAGAAATAGTATTCGGTTTCAGTGTGCTGTTTTAGGTGAAAACTGAAATTCCACGAAGATTAAATGCATTTATATCTAATTAAATTCAATTAGAAATAATTGGACTGTTCGATTTAAATAGATTTATTAACTCGAGGAATCGTTTAATAAATAAATTGCGGATTTCACCGTGATTGTCAAGAATTAAATAATTAATTGAATTTTAACACGTGTCAACATAGTAGATTTTGGTACCTTTGTATGTCTTAGTTATTTATTTAACTTTGAATCCCTCGATATTTGAATGCGTCTTTTTTAATTGTAATTATTTTATTTAATAGTTTAGATTAATAATTCTCATATAATATTTTTATTTATTTTGTCTAACTTAAGTTAAGTGATAAAAATTCTAGTAATTAAATATTAGTCTCTGTGGGATCGATACTTGGACTCATCATCTATTTACTATAACTTGACCTAGTCCGCTTGCTAGATTTATTCCCAACCGAAATCGTCGGTCAAGTTTTTGACGCCGTTGCAAGGGACTAATTTATTTAATATTAGAATAAATTGTTTGCTTGAGACTAGGCGATTTTTTTTCTATTTTTTATAATATATTTTTATTTTATTGTGAGGTACTTCGAGATGGATCATCGGGGAGTATTCAAGAATTTTGCCCAACAATACTCGGAACCATTCTATGCTGCTTGGGGGAGATTCAATGATTTAGCAAACAAATTTCGATATCATGATTTGTCTAACTACACTCTTATTCGAATTTTCAATATTGGTTTGGATGAGGCAACAAGAAATTGGGTAAATTATGGAGCTTTGGCTAGAGGGTACAACTATGTGATGCAATTGTTAGATGATATGGCAGATTTCGACTACCACTGGCATTGTGATCCTTCACTGCAGGGTTGGAATCACCAATATCCTCCACAATTTTGCCCCAATTTTGTAAACCAACCATTTGAGCAACAGGAAGAGCGTAGTGCACATTTAGATGAAATCATGGCCCAGTGAGAGAAGATGGTCAATGATTCAGCAGAGATAAATAAGAAATATTTGGAAATTCACAACAATGCTTTGCGTTTCATAGATGAACAGATTGAGCTTCTAGTGCAACCAATGTCCGAAATCCACCGAGAGAATGAAGAGACTTTTGCCGATCAATTAATGCACAATCAGGTATGGGTGAATGATGACATCTCAAACAACCAAGGTTTGGAGAGTGATTCAAATCATGTAGAAACTTCACCTGAATTTGATCTTCCACAAGTATTTGAGTTGGAAAAAGAAGAATTTTTCGAGGAATCCCAATGCGAAGATGAGGCAGAAGTGAGTTTGGAGGATGTAGAAGAACACAAGTCGAAGGATTTGAACTCATATATGGTCTGAAAATATATTCCACCAGCAGATTCTTCATTTCTATCAACGCAAACTCAAGAATATTACATCCTCTACGATCTTTATCACGGATTAGATTGTTCTTCACCTAATAATCATTTTTAGCCAATTGTTGCTGGAGCGACGAGCTTACAATGTCAATATCATGCCAATCTTTAGGGCACATATAATCAAGACCCATATGTAATATTGTATGATATTTATTATTGGCGGAAGCCGCTATTTGATGACTGCTTCTCCATAGTCAAGCTATAGACAATGAATTTAGCGCTTGCTAAGAGGCAACCCAGTGATTTATATTATTTTGTTTCATTTATTTTTTTTATTTTTATTCTTTCATTTTGTTAGTTTAATTCTCTGTGATTTTGGTGTGTATAGGGAATATTGGAATGAAACAAGATGATTTAGATATTGGAAAAGCTGAAATTTTTGAAAGAAGAGATTATAAGCATTGAGGAATTCTACCATCCCTATGTTGCACTCCATGGATCTTAAAGCAACACTGTCAGGGAAGTGTCTGTTACTATTCTACCTCCATGTTCTATATTTTTCAAATGACATGACACTGAGGACAGTGTAAATCTAAAGTGCGGGGGAATTTGTGTTTGGTTTCACGTCATGACACTTAGCATGTGCTTCAATGTTTAATCCTCGAGCATGAAATTTTTTCCTGTTATTCTTTGAGAAACTGCACTTATAATTACATGATGCACTAATTGATTTTCTAGATTTTGGATCACTCAAGAGATTGAATCACACCTAGAACTGATTGAGATGAGCTGTAGTTGTAGCCAGAGGATTTGAGCACAAACTAGTTTTGTATCATATTTTGAGACATAATCTATGCACTTTAAGTCATACTTATATGAATTAATTGTGAACTGGCAAGAGGTGAGCTCATTGAAAAAAAAAAATTGAAAAAAAGAAAAAAAAAAGAAACAATCTAGAACTTGTCTGATTATCTTTCGAGGCGAAAATACATAGGAGAATGACTTAGGGATGATTTAGGCTATCCTTGGACCGTTTGAGCCTTTCGAGCCTACCAAATGCACCATTTGTATCCCTAGTATCCCTTTTTGAGCCTAAAAAATCAAATGGAGTGTGTCAAAGACATACAATTAGCCCTCATTCGTATTTCTTCAAAATCCCACATCAACTACCTAATTTTAGCTCATACACTATTCCTCTACCTTAATTTTGAGAGAAATAAATCCTTTTAGCGCTTTAAAATTTTTAATAACTCCCATGTGTTGATAATTGATAAGAAAAATCGGAGGAGTTTGAAAAAAAAATCATGAAGAAAGGAAAGGGAAATGATGAAAATATATATATAATGAAAAAGGAAATGATGAAGGAATGTTGTATGATGTGGTGATTGACAAAACTAAAAGGAAATGTTGTTGAAGATTGAAAAAAGCTGGAGGAAGAGAAGAAAGATGGGGGAAGATGAACGAAAGTACAAGGAAGATGAAAAAGTTATATGGAGGATGATGAAATTCAATAAACGGAGGAAGATAAGAGATGAAAGAGTGCGATTTATCATTAAATTGTTTATTTTCTCTCATTTTGAATATCCCTACCTTTATTGTAGCCGTGAGCCGTGGCCTAACATTATAAGCTTGAAAAGACCTATTGACCGGGTCATATTCCTCCAACATTTAGTGGAGAGGTATGAAAGACAAGCTTATGGAGAGTTTATTTAAAAAAAAATCAGAAAATATGAGCACTCCTTGAACAAAAACACCTTTGAGGAATATGCGTTTTGACTTCCACACTACACACGTCTCACTATTTTGATCTTTTCTAGTGAATGTTTGAGTTTTAAGTTGCAACAAAAGTGAATTTTATGATTTTGCGAAATGTGATCTTTTGATTGAGTGTAACGGAATTTGGAAGGTTGAAAGGTGTTGATTGTGTCATTTTCTTGTGGTGAATCATTGAATATTCTTTGGTTATATTTTTATTCTCTGATTTGTTCGAGGACGAACAAAGGCTAAGTGTGGGGGGATTGATAAGCCCAAATCTTATAGAGATTTTAGGGATTTTAATTTTATAATATTTGTGCTTATATAAATTCTATTCCTAATTATGTGCTTACTTGGATTATTTTTATAATGATTGTAGATTTGAATAAAAGAGGAAAAATGACTAATTTTGGAGATACAATGATTTTATAAAACTTCAAATGAAATAAAATACCAAAAGAAAGGAAATAAAATATTTTATATTTTATTCCATGATAATATTGAAGTTTTGGAAGAAAATCTGTGCAGATTTTGATAAATAAAATCTCAACGATAATACCTACAATTTTAAACCTGAGATGGGCTTCAAGGAGTTGGAGGATTAAGCCCATTGAGTATGGATAAAAGGAGAAGAGGCAGAGACGTGAAAAAAAAGGCGCAAAAAGAGAAAAAATCAGCTTGGAAGAGAGAGGCAGAAGCGTATAGAGACATGAACAGTGACAGAAAAGAAGAGAGAGGTAGAGGAGAGAGAAGAAAGGAAAGAGAACGGGAGTGAACAGAAGGGAGGAGATCCGTAACAGCAGAAGACAGAGGCGTGAGAAGAAAAGGGAAGAGAAACGTACAGAGAAGAAAAAGAGGCACTGTAGAGAGGAGAGAGAAAGGAAGGGAGGAGGCGCAAAAAGAAAAAGAAAAACTAGCGCAGAAGAAGAGTGAGGAGGAGAGCAGAACAGAGTAGGAGAGAGAGGAGAGAAGAAAGAGGCGTGAGAAGAAAAGGGAGGAGAAGCGTACATAGAAGAAAAAGAGGCACTGTAGAGAGGAGAGAAAAAGGAAGGGAGGAGGCAAAGGAGGAGTGCAGTAGCAAAAACAGATGAAGGAAGTGAAGGCATCAACAACGCGGAAGAAGAATTGAAGGGAGGAAGACAGAGGCAAAAGCTAGAGGAATTCCTCACCACACGCCACAAATCACTGAGAATTCCTCTTATTCCTTCTTTATTTTGTTTTCTTCTATGAATATAAATCTGAGTTTTCACTTTTGTTTTGAAGTTATGGAATAATTTTATTTAGACTAAGACAACGATAGGACCAAACAATATTTTGTTTGATATTTTAATTAATTTCAATATATTATTTTTCTTGATTTTAATTATTTATTGATGTTGATTTAATATTTCTTGTTAATAGCCTGATCAACTATTCACATGTATGTTAATTAATCACGAATCGAAAGATGATTGGTTAAAAATAGCAACAAAGACGTCATCAACACATGGTTAAACTGACTAGAAATAGTATTCGGTTTCAGTCTGCGGTTTTAGGTGAAAACTGAAATTCCACGAAGATTTAATGCATTTAGATATAATTAAATTCAATTAGAAATAATTGGACTGTTAGATTTAAATATATTTATTAACTCGAGGAATCGTTTAATAAATAAATTGGGGATTTTACCGTGATTGTCAAGAATTAAAAAATTAATTGAATTTTAATACGTGTCAACATAGTAGATTTTGGTACCGTTGTGTGTCTTAGTTATTTATTTAAATTTGAATCCCTTCTTAATATTTGAATCTGTCTTTTTTAATTATAATTATTTTATTTAATAGTTTAGATTAATAATTCACATTTAATCTTTTTATTTATTTTGTCTAGCTTAAGTTAAGTGATAAAAATTCTAGTAATTAAATATTAGTCTCTGTGGGATCGAAACTTGAACTCATCATCCATTTACTATAACTTGACCTAGTCCACTTGCTAGATTTATTCTCAACCGAAATCGTCGGTCACTCCACCGTGGAAATACGATCGTTGGGGTCCCTCTAGGGGCCTTGTCCCGTAAACGAGGTCCAAGGCCCTCACGATATCCCCACAAAATCATATATCATATCTTTTGTCACAGTCAATTCACAAACCTCAAAATATTTTTCATTTTCTTTTAAAAGCGTAAAATATCACAACTTTCCAAAAATAACATTTTAACAGTAAAAATTGCACAACTTTACCATAAATCATAAAATATCACATTTTCATCAAAATCATCATTTTAAATCATTTAACATGCATTATGATCATTCATGACACTGCCAAGCTTTAATGTATTTCCCAAGTGTAAAATGACCGTTTTGTCCCTATATGTAAGAATTCTCGATTTTATCTTTTTCTTACTTTTAAGGGCATGGGTTTATCCCAAATACTTATTTTAAGCTTAAATCTAAGTTTTCATAATTATATTATGCTTAAATCTAGGATTTTTTCAATTAATTCTTTAATTAACGATTCGTGAGACGTTTAATTCCCAATTAAATTCGAAACTTAATATTTTGATCCCAAACTTTAAACATAAAATTTTTATACCTAAACTACCCTCGTGAGCCATGAACCACACCCATGGACCCATGGTTCCAATTTTATTCTTTTAAATTCGAAATATGACCCTTCAAGGAACCCATCGAGCCATCTAACGATTTACTCGAGCCACACCCGAACCACCTCGAGCCAAACCTGAGCCAACCTACATAGGCACCCTCTTGACCAAACCTGACCCAAGAAACCAGACCCTAGCTCGCTCAAACTCTTCTGGATAGAAGACCCGAAGCTGCGCCTCTTTTGCCACTCACGGCCAAGACTCCTAGTGACCATAGGACTCCTCTACTCGAGCCACCACCAAGCCCACCTGACCCTCATTGACCCTGGACCACGCTCAGGCCCAGCCTAAGCCCAGCCCAGCCCCTGAACCCACGCACAAGCCAGCTGAAGCAGGAACAGCACCATGCGCGCTGCATGATGCTTCCTGACACTTTTGCTCGAGCCAGCAGCGAACCCAACCGCACCATCCCCTGGCCCAGCCCTTTACCCTCTTCCTTAGACCCTATAGGACCAACCACGAGCCACCCAGCCCTAGCAACGGGCCCCCATGGCCGCTGCTGCCCTCCATAGCCGCGCGAGGAGTCCTTGCTCTAATACACGACCCTAGCCAAGCCAAAACCAGCCCTGGCTGAGCCCCAAGTGACCATGCACCTTAGCCGACCCCATGACTCAAGTGCAACCCACACAAACCCTCGGTCCTCTCTTCTCTTGTCCCCTTGGTTCCATCTTGTTTTCACTTTTAAAATTGTCATTTTTTAACCACATTTCATTCATATTACATCTTACGTTGGCAGCGTACTCATTGGATTCATAATGTTTTTCATGACAAGCGTAAAATCATCGTATTTTTTTAAAATAAACGTTCTTCCGTAAAAATATTCAAACACCTATTTTTTTCATGCACAAAAAATTAAATCATGCATATTATGATTTGAATGATGTTTAAAATAGTTTAGGAAACGTGCCTTTGTGTTTATAACTCTCAAATATTCAATCATTGGCGCGGAAGGACGAACGGACAACCGGACGACGAAGAATCCTAGCTTTTCTTCCTTCCAATATTTTCGAAATATGAGAGTGTGTGCTGTGTGTATTTCGGCTGATACAAACGAATTATGGGGTTTTGAATGCATATGTAACATATTTATAGATTTAATTGCAAGTTAATGGACTTTGCTTTTGGGCCTCCAAGTATAGGAGCAATTGAGCCTTCTTAATTTAATTAAATACGGCTCAATAACTCTTATTTAATTGAAACATAAAATTTTATAAAATTAGTTTTTCAAAAATAATATTTTTTATCTTTAAAAACTCTTTGTTTGCCCAAAACCGACTTCCTGAAAAAAATAGAGCTCGATTCGTAAAATAATTCGAACTCTAGCATTTTTATAAAAATTAAAATCATTTTTAATCATATTAGGAAGCCTTGCAGATATTCAATGAGAAATAAATATTCTTGTTTTGGTCATCTCCAGTCTTCTTTCCCCTGCCTGCTATCGAATATTCGGGTAAAATCCTTTAGTTTCATGTAATCATATCATATAATCATTTAATAATGCAATCATACCTTTAATCATTTAATAAATATCACGCAAACATTTAAAATCAATTAAATAAAATAATTAAGCAATTAAAAATTATTTTGCATGCATGTGGTTTACGATGGTTTGGTTTTTCGGACGTTAGAAGATATTTTTATTAAACAATGACTTCAAATCGTCCATCTTTAACTGCTTCCTATTCCTTTATCTAATTTTCATCTTTCTGTTTATTATTAATAAAATATTCAATTTCTTTGCTAATATATTAAGAATTTATTTTCAAATAAAAAGCTCGCGATTTACTAAAAATACCAGACATTCCTAATTTTATAATACCAGACATTCCTAATCTTCAAAGATTGTCCTAGCTCAAATTCCTTCCTAATATTGCTTTTTTTATAGTTCATTAAAATAAATACATGGCATTAACTTTATAATTAATTATAATATTAAATGTTTTTCAATTTATCAAAAAATAAATTAATGACACGAGTAATAATACGATTCTAACTATTTTAAATTGTATTTGCATAGATAAAATTTTAAAAATATGAATTTCAAAAGGTAAATTGTGAAAAAATACATAAACCCAACTAAACTTTAAATTTAATACCCAAACTAGAAAACTTTGGTTTTAATACCTAAAAGGACTTTAAAAAGACAAAATTACCCTTAGTTATACTCATGTTTAAATGGTTGATTTTCTGGGCCGAAAATGGTATCAGAGCCTAAGTAAAAATTATTTCAAGCATACAGATATATTATTACTTAGTAATTAAATGTTTGAGCAGGAGAATTTTTCTCAATTAACATGAATCCGAACCCAAGTTCGATATTAATTATTTACAGGATTTAATCCAGAACTCTGGAATATTTGCAAACATTAAGATCTAACCAAGGTTAGATATCAAGAAGGAACCTATCAGAATCCTAAGATAAAATTATGATTCAAAATAACAGGTTCTTAGAAATAGTACCAGATTTCTCTAAACTCTTTGGAGATATTAGAAAAATTCAAAAGACGGTACAGAACTATGGCAATATGCTGTATTATGTACCACAGAATGTGGATAAAATCCTTGAAAACTAGGAAGAAATTCTTGAGATATTAAAGGATATTCGAACAAGAATTCAAACTCTAGAACAACAAAAAAGTTCTAGTAAAAGGACTTCAGAAGGAAGGTTACCACCATCCTTTGGTACTGAACCATTATTACATCAAAGAGAGAAGGCCAAAGTGATGCCAAAACCTTTAACTGAAGAAGAAAAGATGATCAATCTAATCAAAACAGTCTCAGAAAAGAAAATAATCTGATGACAACTTTGGAAAGGATTGGTCTAGAGGATCTACAAGAGCTTGCAGAATCTTTTGCAAATCTCAAGGTTGTAGATCTAAAGATGAACACAACGGGGGATGAACAACCGACCAGAACTTGGTCATCTTCGCAAGAACCACCAAGAGAAAGTATGGGATCTCAGAATATAAATATGAGAGAATCCCAACCAGACTTTTACACGGGTGGAGAAGCATACCCGGCGGGAACAAGGTCAATGAAGAATCAAATTCCTTTGCACCAAACACCCTATGATAAATCTGTTTTAGAACTTATACATCTATATGGGGTTATGCTTAACATAGATGTATTAGATTTCAAAAACAGAGAAGATCTCATAGATGATTGGACATATGCTATGAGAATCACAGCAGGAACACTTGATCTCAACAGAGAATGATTCATTAAACTTTTAGAAATGAGTCTTATGAGATCAGTTAAAATTGCTTGGGACATGACTTTGGTAGAAACCAAAGAATCTCTACTAGCCGGAGAATCTCTTAGCGAGATAGCCGGAAGAATGGCTACCCTCTTTAAAGCACAATTTAAGCGTAGACTATTTTAACAATCAAGATACAGAGAAGAAAAGGAAATACACTCAAGCTCTGTATAGTATTGAATTACATGATATATGTTTAGTGGATGAATATATTATGTTATTCACTAAATATAGATGGAATTCAGGAGTCGAAGAAGATATAGCGATGCAGCTCTTCTTCGCCAAGATGCCAAGTCACTGGAAAGAAATGCTCATAAGAGAATATGTATCTGGCAATCCAGATACATTGACACGAAGAGCCTATTTCCTCAAAGGAAAATCGACAGAATGGTTTCATTTGGCAGTATTACAAAAGAATTACTAACGATTAAGGGGTATTAACAAACATACTCATTTGTGTTGAAAAGAAAATGATTTTCCAACAATTATTGGAAGTAAACCACAAAGGCAAAAGAGGAAGGGTTTTAGATCTCATCCTTATACCAAAAGTTGAAGAAGTTCTTGGAAATCAAGAACAATATGGTCTAGACAGAAAGCCAGATCTTACAAATTTAGGCAAAGAAGTGGACCATCAAGAAGTATGATATCATCCCAAGCATCGAGTACATCTCGAAGCACGGGAAGAACACCTACAGAAAAAACTTTCAGAAGAGCTCATCCTCGAGCTAATGAAAGTTTTAAATATCGTAAATGCTGGACATGTGGAACAAGAGGACATATTTCATCCAATTGTCCAGAAAATGAAAAAAGAGGTATTAAACGCTTCGATCCAACCCCGAATATTGAAGAAGCAGTTTATTACAAAGATCTTATTCACGTATACAGGTTTGAGGATATTGCCTCAGACTATATGAAGAAGAACAAGTTTTAAGTCAGAAAGAATCCGATGGAACTGAATCAGAATCTAACTGAAGACGAGGTGTTTCGTCCCGAAACACATGAAGATTTTTATGGTTTCTTTAGCCAGACAACAATATCCCATAACATGGTTCACAGGATCATGAGAGAAAATCCTAGTCTACAAAGATATAAAGGATTCTCTGCGGGACAGGTAGAAAAGTTCTTAGGAAGTCTTAGCCTAAGAAACAGAAAGCATCATCTGATCTATAAAGTCTCCAGAAGGGTAATGACAATCTCAATGGAACTGACAGGAAATAGAATGGAGATGCAACTAATTCTTTCCGAAGAAATTAGGGAGGAATTACAAAAACTCAAGATAGAAGTAGCACGGACTATGTCCTAGATTCATATTGGAGCAATCCAAATTATTATAAAAGCTACTTTCAAAAAAAGAATAGATTCACCCATTGATATTGCTATATGCGATAAAAGAATAGGGAACTTTCAAGATTCAGTACTGGGAACTATATCAGGAAATCTCTGCGCAGGAAAAATTGTAGGAATAATCTATCCAAGAATAAGCTACAATCAGGTAGATCGAGATTTCAGTCGAGCCTTGACATTACAACATAATTTCAAGGAAAAAAAACTGATGAAAGAAGGTAATAGACCCTATTATATTACCTATCAAATTTCGTATACTCTATCTAATACGCATCATTCAAAATTGTTTACTAGAAACAAGTTTATTGAAATACCCGAGATATTTGGAAAAGTTTCCCAGGAAATTTATCTAGAAAGAGTTGAGTTTCCTTTAATACAGGAAACAGATATATCCAAATACAAGACAAACCAATTCTTCAAAGGAATCAAAGTCTTAGACTGGAATCAAGAAGAATATCTTTACAAGGAGAAAGGATTACTAGTTACAGGTGGGGAAAAACACCTGTCCAAGAAACCCTACAGGAGCTAAAAAGCTTTTCCACAATAAGAAAGCTCAGATGCCCAAAAGGGTGGAGGGAAGTAGAAATAGTATTTGATATTACAAAACAAAGGAATCAATTTTCTTGTAATACCAAATACTATTTAGAACAACCTATGATAGGAACTTACCAAAGAATGATCAATATCGGAGAATCGGAAGTTCATATCAAAGGAATTCTAGGAAAAGAACCAGATCGATTGGTTCTTGGACTAGAGTTTCTCGATGAAAATGAACCTTGGAAACGTCTAGAATTTGGAATGGAGTTTATGGCAGAAGATAGAGTGTGGAAAATTCAATGACCACAAGTCCATCCTCGATATATATTCTAGTAGGGATGTTATATGTGAAAGGGGATCGGCTACGGTGCCCGGAAGCACAACGGAATTTTCAAAAAAATCATATTTTCATGAAGAAAACCGAGCACCCACTTTGATGTTGTGTAGCAAATAACAAAATCACAAAAATGTCATAAATAGTGTGTTCAAGAATTTACTTATCAATCACAAAGGATTGATGATGACTTCAACTAAGTTGTTAAACAACTTAGCTCTTCAATGGGTAGACAATCTACAAGGTTATTTTGAGCACTCCTTGCTCAAAAATCAACCCCACCACCAACAAAGAAGATCCCTTCTAGTTTTTCACTATAAAAATTAGAGTATTTTTATTTGAGAAGGATAAGCTTTCCTCAACAATTGAAGAAGCAAAAATTGGAGAGAAAAATGAGTAAAATTTCGGCCAAAGCATGGAGGAGAGAAGGGGAGGAATATTTTTCTTGGTGGTGTAAAAAATTAAAGTGTATCCCAAAGACATGCATGCCTTTAAATCAAAAAGTTGTCTCCAACCATTCACCTCCCAAACATGCATTTTATTTGGGCTTGTAACAATTACAAAGCTCAGAGACTTTTATTTAAATATCTCAAACATATTTGGGATCAATTAAACTTTATTTGATTTTACTCAAGCCCACTAGTTGAATAATTATTTTCTATTAGGCTCTACAAGTCCCAATGTTATTTAATTAATTCAACACTTGAATTAATTTAATTATTTGGACTCTACTAGGTCCACTAGTGTTTAATTAATTCAACAATTTAGTTCATAATAATGTTTATGAAAATCACAATTTTCAAATACATTATTTATTTGAGCCATCTTTTAATTTAGCAACACTTCCTCAAATTAAAAGTTATATTCCCCATAATCCTCTTATAGAAGTCATACTTTTATTTTTCTTTGCGCTTATAAACTCTTTTATAAGTCGTTCAACATATTGAACTATTTTACTTCTCAACGGGATCTAGAAAGTTATTACTTGTGTGGCCCTCAATGGTTCAATGATACAACTAGCCGTGGGTTCAAATCTCAATGTGATTCGGGACTAAACATGTCCTTATATAAGCATACCACAATTGCTCCATTCTTACTTATCAACTCTTTGATAACAAGAACGTCAGAACTCAAGTCTGATAGTACCCAACCAATCATGTTAAACGCCTAGCAACATCGCTTACATGATTCCCTATGTATCAAATGATAGTACCTGCAAGAACCATTCTATTATGGTTAGCGTACAGTACGGTCCCTTCATCTCATATATCCCGACCGATTCGACACTTATTGGTATATCGAGAGCCGTCAAAAAAATCGATACTATGTGTCATGTCTTAGTTGCATCGATGGTGTAATCTATGAAACCCCTTTCATAATTACCACTAACACTCTGATCAGAGATTTAAAACTACATAGACATGAGATCACATAGGATATCCATACCCGAAGGTAAGCGGTGAATCTCCGACTACAATGCATCGACTCCAATATGTTTCGACAGAACACCCAACCTTGCCACCTGATGACCCAATGAGAGTCGGTAAACAAGTCAAAGTGTAATGCTCATGTATTTGAAGTTGATTTCAATATATGCGATAGAATAATCGGCAAAAAACCCGTATTCGAAGTCGGAATTGAATCATGCAATAATTTTGATTTGATAAGAATTTTAGAAGTTTCAAAAGATATTTGAAACTTATATTGTTGATTTTGAATGATGTTATTGATGTAGATAGATTATTATGTCGAAATCTTCAAGCTACATCAATTGGAAACGAAGAATTGAGGTATGTTGCGACCGGGTAACATACAACAGGTATCTGTATTATATGATATATGTTTGATTGATTGAATTTAGAATACATGTCTATATGCCTTATTTGTTGAGTTTATGTGGCATACATGACATGCACGTTGAGCTATGATCCTTGGATACCCTGATTTGATTTGATTTGATTATGGGGTTTGTGAACACGATGCTATGTTTGGTATTACATGACCCTTAAAGCATAGTCATATGTGGCCCCGATGATTGATTGAGATTGGGATTTGATGACGCTTTGTCGACGTTATCATATGAGTATCCCTGATTGAGGCCGGTGTGCCAGCTCGAGCATTGATTTGATAGCGATTCGATTGATTCTGACATGTGCTCAGTGGATGGGCACTTGACCTAATACCTGATAAACATAAAAATTATATATTAAATAAATGTTTTATAATATAAATTTATAGTTTTTGTTTTATTAAATGTTTAAATATTATATTTTTTATAATAAATTGTATAAAAAAATAAATTGTTGTGTAATTATAAGTTTTTACTATTTTTACAGGTTCGATAAAACAAGAATAAATTTGGCGTTGCAAATGGGATTAAGATGATTCTTGGTCCTGTGGAAAGTTGATGATAATATCTACAATATTGGTGACAAGCATGAGATAAAAATCTTCTCACAATTGGGATCAAATTAAGCAACAAACAAAGTTACCAAAGGAATGACAGTTTTACCATGCTCTAGTATTTTGATCATATCTCTCAAACTACTTGGCCAAATGGCTAAAATAAAATACCACAATTCAAACAACTCAATTATCCACATGTTTTATTTCATGTGGAGAAGCAGAATTGGATGAGAAGATTTTCAAAATTGATGTGTATTAAAATATAGTTTCTTGGAACACCAATGAAGACTTATGTGTAAAAAATAATATTTTATTTGTGGTTGTCTCCCCAAATTTGGCTATAAATAGGGGTGCATTGTAATGAATTGAGATATCCCTGATTCTATGAACAAATCTTTGAGTTCATAATATTTTTCTCTTTATTTTTTCTTTATTTCATCATTTAAAAATAATTAGCATGTTAATTTCATATTCAAAGTTTTATACTTTGAATAATGAGTAGCTAACTTCCCAAGGTTGAGATAAAAAGGTGAAGCTCTTGGTATGATAATTAGGTTATTAAAATGTAATAATCTATGTTTTATATTATTTAATCATTATTTATTGTTTATGTTATATTTATTTCTTTAAGCATTTTTATACCCTACTTATAAGTGGGAGTTTTGATTTATTGTTGCTATATGTTTCACTAAATTTTTGGTACCATTTAAATGTTTGTTTGGTTTTACCAACCATTTAAAGTGGGAACCTTGATTTAGTGTTTACAAATATATATATCACAATAAATGCTTGACAACATATATAAGTTTTGATATATATTTTAAACTTATAAGAAAATAGTATATAACATAATATAAATATGATTATTTAATATATTGGAACCATTTTATTAAGTGGATTTCAATAATGTTTATTAATGTTAACTTTATTAAAATATCAAGAGTGGATCCTCTAATCTCAACTACTAAAATTAAATTTTAACAATTAAAAATTACCAATTAAAGATTCAAACAATTAAAAGAAAAACAAAAACAAAAACAAAAACAAAAAGACATTGTAGTTGACTTGTAATTATCGTAGCTTCCCTGTGGATACGATATCAGACTCACCGAATTATACTACTTGTGGAAAACCTGCTATCGGGAGTGCAACAATCAAAGTCACAACAAGTTTTTGGCGCTGTTGCCGGTGAAGTATAATTTAATTTCAAGTCTATTTAATTTTCTTTCTTTGAATTTTTTATTGTTTTTGTGTGTTTTGCATTTGCATGAGCATTATTTGGTCACGTACACTTAGTGGTCGACTCATTCGAAATAACCTTTTATTTTTACAAAACATGGCGGAAGAACCCATCCAGGAAAATGGAGATGAAATTCAATCTCAACATGATCATGATAGGCGAAGAACACTTAGAGATCACATGAATCCTACACGTACTAGTGCACGTTCATGTCTAGTTTTTCCCCCTGATGCATCTCATTTCAATTTTAAGCCTGGTATTATCCAACTTTTACCCAACTCTCATGGCTTAGATTCTGAAAATCCATACATGCATTTACGACAATTTGAAGAAGTGTGCAACACATATAATGATCTAAATTGTAGCATGAACACCATTCGACTTAAGATTTTTCCTTTTTCTTTAAAAGATAAAGCTAAAACTTTGCTATAAAATCTTAGATCGGGAACCATTCGAACTTGGAATGAATTGCAACAACAATTTTTGAAAAAGTTTTTTCCATCTCATAGAACAAATTCTTTCAAAAGGCAAATCATCACTTTCACTCAAAAACAAGGAGAAACTTTTTATCAGTATTGGGATAGATATAAAAAATTGTTTAATCTTTGTCCACATCATGGTTTTGAAATTTGGAGAGTTGTTTCTCAATTTTATGAAGGCTTAACACCTAAAGATAGGCAAATTGTTGAATTTATGTGTAATGGAACATTTGAAGATAAAGATCCAAACGAGGCAATTGAGTATCTCGATTCATTAGCTGAAAATGCTCAAAATTGGGACACTATAGGTACAATCGAACCATCAAACAAGATTCAATCTCCCACATCTGGTGGAGGTATGTATAACCTCAAAGATGAACATGATCTGCAAGCTAGATTTACCTCTTTGGCAAGAAAAGTTGAAGCACTTGAATTGAAAAAGAATGGTCAATTAAAATCTGTTCAAGAAATTGCGTGTCATATCTGTGATACAAGTGATCATTCTACAAAAGATTGTCCCACTTTGCCCTCTTTTAAAGAATGTCTCCATGAACAAGCCAATGTTTTGAACAATTTCAAAAGGCCAAATTTTGAACCATTTTCTCAAAATTACAATCCAAGTTCGCGAAATCATCCAAATTTTAGTTGGAGGGATGATAATGCTGCACAAATTTCACAACCACATTTCCAAAATCAACAAAATTTTCAAAATTATGCACTTTTTGTTCCTCCACCTAAAAGGAACTTGGAAGATATATTGAATTTTTTCATTGCAAAGCAAGAGTCTATCAATACTCATACTGCTCAAACCATGACAGATTTGAAAGATACTCTTGCTAAATTTGCATCTGCACTTTATGTTCATGAAAAAGATAAGTTTCCTTCACAACCACAGCCTAATCCCAAGGATCATCATTCACAAACGGGAACTTCTGGAACTCAACTGATGGATCAGGTAAAATCTGTTATTACCCTTCACAGTGGTAAGGTAGTGGAAAAATCCATTCTTGAACATTGTGAAAACGATGATAAATCAACTCCAAAGGGTAAGGAAGTGGAACTCATAACTTGCAAAGAAGAGGATCAACAGATAGTGCCACCACCATTCCCTCATGCATTGAAAAATACAAAAAAATCAAATTTGAAATCTTATATATATGATATTTTTAAACAATTAAAAGTTAATATTCCTTTATTAGATGCAATAAAGCAGGTACCATCATATGCCAAATTTTTGAAAGACTTGTGCACCGTGAAAAGAAAATTGAATGTGAAAAAGAAAGCATTTTTAGCCGAACAAGTAAGTGCAATTATTCAAAATAATAATAATTTGAAATACAAAGACCCTGGTTGTCCTACTATTTCATGTATTATTGGAAAACGAAAAATTAAAAAACCTTGCTTGATCTTTGAGCTAGTGTGAATTTACTTCCATATTCAGTTTATCAAGAACTAAATCTAGGTGGGTTAAAACCTACTTCGGTAACACTTTTACTTGCCGATAGATCTGTTAAAGTGCCAAGAGGTATGGTAGAAGACGTGTTGGTCCAAGTTGATAACTTTGTATATCCTGGCGATTTCATAGTTTTAGATACACAAGCTATCGAAGCTTGTAATGCAATTCCTGTAATTTTGGGTCGTCCATTTTTAGCAACTTCTAATGCTCTTATAAATTGCAGGAATGGAATAATGAAGTTGTCATTTGGTAACATGACCTCGGAGCTTAATTTTTTTAATCTTTTTAACCAACCACATGACAAAGGAGATGAAAGTGAAGATGAAAATCTTATTGAAACTCTTGTGGAAGAAAACATTCAAGAAGGGAGTACTCGTGACCAATTAGATATTTGTTCAATTGATAATGTTAAAAAAAATGGAAATTGATCTTGATGATTTATCAGGTATGACTCGTTACCAGGATCAGAGAAAGAATTTGAGACAAAATATGAGAACAAAGATGAACCACCAATATTGGAGTTAAAACCTTTGCCAGAAGAAATGAAATATGCATTTCTTGGAGAAGATGAAACATATCCGGTAGTAATTTCTTCCAAACTAGCAATTGATCAAGAAAGTAAATTAGTAGATATGCTTAAAAGACATAGAAATGCAATTGGTTGGACATTAAAAGATCTCAAGGTCATTAATCCACTAATTTGCACTCACAAAATTCATTTAGAAGAAAATGCTAAAACATCTCAACAACCACAAAGGAGATTAAATCCGCACATGAAAGATATTGTGAAAACTGAAGTTCTCAAACTACTTGATGTTGGAATTATCTATCCTATTTCTGATAGTAAGTGGGTAAGTCCAACACAAGTAGTTCCAAAAAAATCTGGCATCACAGTGATAAAAAATGAAAAAGGTGAATTGTTAACAAGTCGAGTCCCATCTAGTTGGCGTATGTTTATTGATTACAGAAAATTAAATGATGCTACTAGAAAAGATCATTTTCCATTACCATTTTTGGATCAAATTTTAGAAAGAGTGGCAGGTCATCCCTACTACTGTTTTCTTGATGGATATTCAGGTTATTATCAAATTCCCATTGCACTTGAAGATCAAGAAAAAACTACATTCACATGTCCTTTTGGAACATTTGCATTCAGAAGGATGCCATTTGGTTTATGCAATGCCCCAACAACATTTCAAAGATGTATGCTAAGCATTTTTAGCGACATGGTTGAGAATTGTTTGGAGATTTTCATGGATGATTTAACTATTTTTGGGAGTACATTTGATAATTTTCTTGAAAATTTAGAAAAAGTTTTAAAAAGATGTGAGGAAAAAGGTCTTATTTTAAATTGGGAAAAATGTCATTACATGATTAATTCTGGGATTGTTTTGGGACATATTGTGTCATCTCATGGAATTGAAGTTGATAAAGCAAAAGTTGATGTCATTGCCAATTTACCCCCTCCAAAAACCATTAAAGAAATTCGTTCATTTTTGGGACATGCTGGATTTTATAGGAGGTTTATAAAGGACTTTAGTTTAATCTCTAAACCCATTTGTAACCTCTTAACAAAAGACACTGCATTTGAGTGGACTCAAGAATGTCAAAATGCTTTTGATAAAATCATTCGACATTTAACATCAGCTCCTATCATGCAACCTCCTGATTGGTCTTTACCATTTGAAATCATGTGCGATGCGAGTGATTATGCAGTCGGTGCAGTATTGGGTCAAAGAAGAAACGGTAAGCCTTATGTGATATATTATGCAAGTAGAACTTTAAACAATGCTCAAATGAATTATTCCACAACTGAAAAAGAACTACTTGCTGTAATATTTGCATTAGATAAATTTCGTTCTTATTTGATTGGATCAATGACTATTGTGTTTACTGATCATTCTGCTATTAGATATTTCTTGCCAAACAGGATGCAAAGCCACGACTGATACGATGGATTTTGTTGCTCCAAGAATTTGACATTGTGATCAAAGATAAAAAAAAGAACCGAGAATGTTGTAGCCGATCATTTATCGAGACTAGTAACAGGATCATCTTATGAAATGACACCAATTAACGATAATTTTCCTGATGAACATCTATTTTCAGTTATTACTACACCTTGGTTTGCTAACATAGTAAATTTTCTTGTGACAGGAAAAATGCCACCGCAATATAGTTCTCAAGATAAAAAGAAAATTTTTGAATGAGGTAAAAACTTTTATTGAGATGATCCGTATCTGTTCAAGTATTGTCCGGATCAAATTTTTCGGCGTTGCATACCCGACAATGTGGTAAGTAGTGTCATTAAATTTTGTCATTCAGAATCATGCGGAGGACATTTTTCTTCAAAGAAAACTGCTGCAAAAATCTTGCAGTGTGGATTTTATTGGCCCACTTTGTTTAAAGATACCCACGAAATCTGCAAGATCTGTGAAAATTGTCAAAAATTGGGTGCGATTTCAAAAAGAAACATGATGCCTTTGAATCCTATCATTGGAATTGAAATCTTTGACTGTTGGGGAATTTATTTTATGGGACCTTTTCCACCGTCGTTTGGATACTTGTATATTTTAGTTGCAGTTGATTATGTTTTCAAATGGATAGATGCTGTAGAACCCGTAAATTAGACTACGCATAAGCCATACATAATTACTAGTATTTAAATTAAAATGATTTTCATCGCATGAGTATTAAATTTCTTTTCTTTAAATTTAATTATTTTAATGCATTAGTTTAATTATTAGCTTTTTCAGTTAAATAAGTGAGGCCAGACTGGAGTTGGAGTAAAGAGATAAAATTTAATATTAAGAAAACATTCCTATAATTTATTTAAGATAAATAATAAGTTATTTTAGTATAAAAGAATGTTTAAGGATTTATTTAATTAACTTGAGGTAAGTAGTAAATAAATTCTTTATGTCCAATAATTTAATTAAAAGACTAAAATAAAATATGTAACCAATTGAGATAAGTTAATCTAGGCTTATTTTATTTAATAAATTATGAATTAACATATTAGGAATTTAATTTAAAGATTTAGCCATGCACGCAAAATAATGTCTATCCTAAAGTAGTTTATTAATCCACAAAAATATTTAATGGGTAGATAAAACACTAAAGATTTAAAATTTAATAATTAAGAAATATTTTCCCACCCGACTTACTTAGATAAAATCGACCACCCCTCTTTTTAAAAAATTTAATTTTGATTTACAACACATTTCTTTAATATCTTTCCTTTCCTTTTCTTGTTAGATAATCCCCTAAATTTTTATTCACCACTAATTAATATTTAAGCTATATTTCTACCATGTTATCTAGCAATATTTCTCTCATTTTCACCTAATAAAAATCGGTCATTTCCTTGGTAGATTTAAAAAGTTTAACAACTCATTTCTTTGATTCCTTTCCTTATCCATTTTCTTGGAAGATAATCTTATCACACTTAATCTTCAATAATTAATATTTAAGCGATTTCCCTACCCATTTTTTAACTAGATGAATTCGGCCATCCCTATCCTAAATTCAAAAATATTTGACAACTCACTACTTGATTCATTTCCTTAATCCATTCTTGGTAGATAATTCCCTCACCATTTAATCCTCAACAATTATCAATTAAGAAAAATTTTTCTACCCCATTTTGAAAGAAGATTTCGGCCAGCACTCCCTCTCAAATCAAATAATATCATTATCCTTTCCTTATCCCACAAATTCAAAGAAAGCAAGATTCATTTTGCCATTTAATCATCCCTTTTATCTTGCAATTTCCCATTCATTTTTTTCTAGACTTCCCTCTCCTTATTCTCGAAAACTTCAGAAAATTTCAGAGAATTCATGCAGCAAAAATCGTGAGAACTAGGGAGAAAAACAAGAAACAAAAGAAGCACACTCCGTCTCCGCCGCGCCGCGTCGTCGTATCTTTTGTTTTCTTTAAAACAAAAATCAAAGGCATGTCTATATCCTTCGTTTCTCTTCAATCAAGCCATATAGGTATTTTAAACATCACTTATGCATGATTTGTATAGCCAAAAACCGAAATCTATATCAAGCAATTTTTGAAAATATGTGCAGATTTTTCGGCTCTCTTCTTTGTGTCTTCACGGTTTGAATGTTTGTTATGATTTCACGGTGTGGATCGTTCCAGGGGCTCAAGGCTGCTTTTAGACATGAACTAGAATGGGTTAGAGAGGTGCTGGTCCATCGGTTTGAGTCCCTTTGCCACAAGCAAGACGAAAAGGACAGCAACACCCATAGTGCAGATTTTTGGTGTTTCGATTTCTTGTTTTTCTTGTCTAAGGTGTGAGTTCTGATCTTGGCTGCCCCAGGGGCTGTAGCCATGGTTAGAACCATTCCTTGACATGTCTAAGACGTGACCAAGATGCCCTTTCATGGCTTGGTTCACGTCCCCATCGGTTTTAAAAACAAAACAAGAACAGCCCCTTCGGTTTTGGAAAAATCTGGTTGGTGTGTGTTGTGTTTCGAAAATTTTGGTGTTGGTGTGGAGCTTGGTTGGCTCTTTAGCCCTTAGACATGGTTCATACAACACCTCATGATGTCTAGATCATGCCATGGTCAATCAAATGGCCACTGGAATGGCACATGACAGCAGGAACAAGCAAAACGTCCCACGCATACAGTTTGGTTCTCGGATGGAGGCGTGGTGATGTTTCTGGTGTTGCTTGCATCGTGGCTGGCCTAGGGCCTTTGGCCATGGTTCAAGCCATACCTTAGGATGTTGGGATGAGGCTATAGTTGGTGGTTCAAGCCCCACTGGCCAGTAGCCTTGCAAACGAATCGATGCAAGCACAAGCGCTGTTGCTGTACTTGGACAGCAGCTTGGGGCACGGTTCAGAGGTGCCGTTTGAGTTCTTGATTGGCTTTTAGCCTATGGACTTGGACTGGACAGTGCCTCATCAAGTTAGGAAGGTCATGTTTTTGACCGTTTGTGATTCGGATCATTTTAGAGGTCGTACGAGAATTTACGGTGCAATGTGCCAAAGTGACTCTCGAAAGAGCGTTTCACGTTTTTGGCCTCCATTCACTAAATTTCGAGTACTATAAATTTAAGAGCATTAATTCATCATTTTTAAGAGTATTTTAATCATGACTAAACGTTGGTTCGGTGTTGGTTCGGGTTGGCTCGGAGTCATGATTAAATACTAAGTCAGTGGGCGTAATTGTCTCGTTTTTGGATTCAATTACAAAGTTTGGTCAAGTAAATCATTTGCATATTTTTCATGACATAATTAGGTTGCAGCGAGCCTGGGAACAGTCCAACCCTTATGGTAAAATTTATACAGGATATTTAATTTTGTATTTAATTATATTACGTGCAAAAATGTAAAATATTCATTTTGAGATTTATGCGATATTGCTTGTGGTCACTTTACTATCATGGGATTATTACTTCACCCGGTCGTCAGTTACCGGTCAGTTCAGTTTTGTACCACCCAGTATACTGTGGCATTAGTCTGATCAGACGATTAGTATTTCACCCGGCCGTCAGTTACCGGTCCCGGTCGTCAGTTACCGGTCAGTTCAGTTCAGTTCAGTTCAGTGCAGTTCATGGAGCCACTTGCGTAGAACATAATCTCAACAAAATTATGACAGGCTATTTTATTACAGAGCTCTATTGAGCAAACAGTTCACTTATTATTTTCAGTTCAGTTATGCACGTATTTATAATTATCCATGATAAGATATTTACAGTTCAGTTATGCAAATACTATAATTCCTCATGACATGATATTTTCACTTCGCATACAATTTTATTATTATCTATTCACTTGTTATTTACGATATATGCATGCTGAGTCTTTAGACTCACTAGACTGATTGTTGTAGGTACTGATGATGTCGGGATCGAGGGCGGGGACCAGTGAGCCAGCTCGAGTCGGCAGTAGTGGGACCCGAGGACCTCATTTATCAGTTTATTTATTATTTTTGCGAAAACTCATTTTATTACAATGAATTACTTTAAGCTGTCATTTTGAAACATTATTTACTTCCGCTGCTATTTTTGATCATTAAACTTTATTTATAAGTTTATTTATGAATGAGGCATTTTATTTAATTAAAGATAAAATTTTTAAATTTTTCCGCAAATTTTCAAGCACGAATTTAGAGGCCTCTACAGAGGCAATTCCATGTCGAACAAATGATCATAAAATCGTCATCAAATTTTTAAAAAATTTTTTTTTTGTAGATTTGGTATTCCTCGAGCCATGATAAGTGATGAGGGAACTCACTTTGTTAATTAATCATTTGCTTCGTTGATGAAAAAATATGGTATTACTCACAAAGTAATTACTCCTTATCATCCTCAAACAAATGAACAAGTTGAATTAGCTAATAGGGAGATAAAGTAAATTTTGGAAAAAACTGTTAACCCAAATAGAAAAGATTGGTCTCTGCGACTTAATGATGCACTTTGGGCATATCGAACAGCGTTTAAAACATCATTGAATATGTCTCCCTATAGATTGATTTACGGAAAACATTGTCATTTGCCTGTGGAATTGGAACATAAAGCTTATTGAGCGATCAAAACTTCTAATTCAACCATGGACGATGCCAACAAATTGCGCAAATTGCAACTTAATGAACTTGATGAACTCAGAAATGACGCGTATGAGAATTCAATGATTTATAAAGCAAAAATCAAATCATTTCATGATAAAACAATTCTTAGAAAATCTTTTGAGATTGGTAAAAAAGTTTTGCTATATAATTCGCGACTTCACATATTCCCAGGAAAATTACGATCAAGATGGATAGGTCCATATGTTGTAAAATATGTGTATCCTTATGGAGCTGTGGACATTGAAAATCCTAAAAATGGTGATGTTTTTAAAGTAAATGGACAAAGGCTTAAATCATTTTTAGAAAATGAAATCTTTTAAGAAGTGTTTATTTCTCTTTACGATCCTTGATTTTTTGTATTGCAATTAATTTTGTTTGTTTTTTTTCAGGTTTCCTTAATCTTTTTTTTTCCCGGTTAAATGGCGGATAACGGTACTCCGTGGCTCTCATAGTCGGTTTAATCAGTTTCCCACAATTGCTGATACAAAAAAAAACAAAAACCATTTCTTTTCTTTTCAAAATGGATGAAATTCTCTCAAAAATTTGTAAATATTTTCCCTCTGTTTCTGAAAATGTTCTAAGAAAAATTTATGCAGGTAGGTGTGAAAGATTGAGATTGTTAATGCAAAAAGGAATTCCAGAAGATATTCGTCTTGTAATTTAAACTAATGTCCGATTAGGAAGAGAAGTTCAACAGTCATTACTCATTCGGTATATGCCTGGATTAGGAAAAAGTACTTATGCGAAAAAACGAAGGGCCAAAAGTTTTGGGGTTTGTCATAAATGTGCAAGATGGACTTGTGACAAACGATGCAGATCTTTGGGATATGTTTCCAATAACAGAGAAGATAAAATTGGTTTCATTAAGAATGGGCTGAGTAAGGAGTCTTTAGATAACATCTTATTGACTCTTGAGGAGCATTCTAGTGGACACGTGCATATTGAACTTCTCCGTTTATGGAAACAATTCCAAGACGAGCGTCATTTTAATAGTCTTGGGAATCCGACTAAAAAAGAACCTGTTTGCCAATTTATAAGAAAATTGGATGGGAAGCATATCCTCGACTCATAGAAGGCGTTGAAGCCGTTTCTGGACGTAAAACCAGAGGAAAATTGTGAGCCACAATCACACTACTGTTTATATGCATGTGTGTTATTATTGTTTTTACTGTTTATTCTGTTTACAACTGTGACCCATAGTTTTGTCATGATAACATATAACCTCTATAAAATCTCTTATCTTTCTCTCTATTTTCGCAGACCAAAAAGAAAGTAAAAACATGGCTGGATCCTCTGCACAAACATTGAAAAATATTTGTGTATTTTGTGAGTCGAGTCCTGGAAAAAATGAAGTGTTTGTAGAAGCAGCAAATAATCTTGGAAAGATATTGGCTGAGAGAAAAATTCACTTGGTATATGGGGGAGGTAATATTGGGTTAATGGGATCTGTTTCAACATCTGCACAACTTGGAGGTAGTCAGGTTTTGGGTATTATTCCTACAGCTTTAGCTGAAGGAAATATTACAGGTGTTACGATTGGGGAGGAATTAAAAGTTTCTTCAATGTATGAAAGAATCACAAAAATGATTGAAAATTCTGATGCTTTTATCGCATTACCAGGTGGTTTTGGTACATTAGAAGAAATTTTTCACACTGTTTCTTGGGCACAACTTAATATCCATAATAAACCTGTGGGCTTGTTGAATATCAATAATTATTATGACAGTTTGTTGACATTTCTTGGTAAAGCTATGGAACAGAATTTCATTTCAGAAAATTCACGAAGGATGCTCATCTCTGTTTTGACTGCCGACCAATTAATTGATGATTTGGAAGCTTTTGTTTAAAATCTAGTTTCAAAAATAAAGGCAGCAAATCATCCTCAAGGTGTTTAGAATTATTGCATATGGACTTATTTAGTCCAATCCCTATCATGAGCTTAGGGGGAATGAGGTACACCCTTGTTGTTGAAGATGATTTTTCTAGATTTACTTGGGTAATCTTTCTTGCTGGAAAAGATCAAATCAGTAGCCTCCTGATCAAACTTCTGAAAAAGATTCAAAATGAAAAATCAGTTTCTGTCATTAGAATCAGAAGTGATCGAGGTACTGAATTTACTAGCAAGACTCTTGAGGTTTATCTAGATGAACAGGGCATTCATCATGAATATTCAGCTGCCAGGATGCCTCAACAAAATGGAATAGCTGAGAGGAGAAACAGAACACTTAAAGAAGCTGCTAGAACAATGCTAGCAGATGCAGACATCTCTCAGCGCTTCTGGGCAGAAGCTATTAATACTGTTTGCTACACACAAAACAGAACAATGATCAACAAGAGGAATAATCAGCCTCCTTACGAAATCTGGAAAGGGAGTAAACCGAATGTATCTCACTTTCATGTTTTGGTTGTAGATGCTTTGTGCATAATAATGGTAAAAATCATTTAGCTGCATTCGATTCAAAATCTGACACAGGATTATTTCTTGGATATTCAGCAGTTAGTAAGGCATTTAGAATTTTAAATAATAAAACACTCAATGTTGAAGAATCTATTCATGTTGTCTTTGATGAAGACAGCAGTGCTCCCGAGATTACTAACATATCTAATCTAAGTAACAGGTTAGACAGTGTTCATCTGGAACTAGACAGTGAAGATGATGCAGAAGCAAGTGTCAAGGACATTCAAATCCAGAACCAGACATTCATATGGCAGAACCAGCAGCTGATATTCCAGAACAATCTACTGCTTGGACAAGAAGACAGATGATGAATGAATACATGCATGCTGCTTTTATTTCTCAAGATGAACCAAAGAAGATTGAAGAAGCTCTTCTAGATCCCAACTGGATAAAAGCTATGCAAGAAGAGCTGAATCAATTTGAGAGGAATAAAGTTTGGTTTTTAGTACCTAGACCATCTCACCAAGCTGTCATTGGAACCCGGTGGGTATTTAGAAACAAACTAAATGAAGAAGGAACAGTTGTCAGAAACAATGCAAGACTGGTTGCACAAGGATTCAGACAAGAAGAAGGAATAGACTATGATGAAACCTTTGCACCAGTAGCTAGGCTCGAAGCTATCAGAATATTTTTAGCCTTTGCTGCTTTTAGAAATTTCAAAGTGTATCAGATGGATGTGAAAAGTGTGTTCCTCAATGGTCTACTACAAGAGGAAGTTTATGTTGAACAGCCTCCAGGTTTTTCTGATCATCTATTACCGCATCATGTTTTTAAATTACATAAAGCATTGTTTGGTCTGAAACAAGCACCTAGGGCTTGGTACGACACACTTTCACAATTTTTTATTGATCATGATTTCACCGTCGGTACCGTGGATAAGACTTTGTTTACCCTAGTCAAAAACAAGCACATATTATTAGTTCAAATTTATGTTGGTGATATTATATTTGGGTCAACTAACCCCAAATTATGTGCAAAGTTTGCCAAGTTAATGCAGGAACAGTTCGAGATGAGCAAGATGGGAGAATTAACATTTTTCCTAAGACTTCAAATCAAGCAACTTGATACTGGAAAAAGTTTGCTAAGTATACAAAGGAACTACTGAAAAAGTTTGGGATGGAAGCATGCTCTGCTGCTTCCACTCCTATGAGCTCGTCTACCAAACTTGATAAAGATGAAGGGGGAACTCCAGTAGAGATGCTGATTATGCAGGATGTAAACTGGATAGAAAAAGAACAAGTGGTTTTTGTCAATTTCTTGGTGACAGTTTGATCTCCTGGTTTAGCAAAAAGCAGACTTCCATAGCCACGTCTACTGCAGAAGCAGAGTATCTTGCTGCTGGAAGCTGTTGTTCTCAAATGCTTTGGATACAACAACTTAAAGACTATGGAGTTCAAGCTTCTGAATCACCCTTATTTTGTGACAATACCAGTGCAATTGCTATATCGCATAATCCAGTACTCCATTCCAGAACGAAGCACATTGATATCAGACATCATTTCATTAGAGATCATGTGCAAAAGAATAATATTCGTCTGGAATACATTCCTACTTATCAGCAAGCCGCAGACATTTTTACCAAACCACTTCCTGAGAATAAATTTTCGTATTTTCGTAATGTTCTTGGATTAATTGATTTATCATAACTACTGTTTATTATCTTCTGTTTTCACGTGTTTTCTGTTTCTTTATTCTAATCCAGTAGAAATATTCAGAAATGAGAACAGCACAAGAGGTATGGAAAAACAAAATCTTTTATTCATATAATCAGATGCATTATATTATAGGGGTACAATTGAAGATATCAGCAGAATGATTACACAGATTATCTTACTAAGCTTTTCAGTATCATCAATCCACCAGCACTCTCTTATTGCATTAGAATGCTTATGGAAGGAAATGATGCAGCATCCCAATCCTAATAAGAGAAAACAATCTCTTTGATTGTTCACATTACAACTCCAGGAGTTTGATCCAAGGAACATTATATAAATAACGATATCTTCATACGTCTTCTTAGAAAACGCAGCAAGTTGTCTTATGAACTTTCTTGCTTCAACTTCTGGATCAGATTTTGCTTCTTCATTCACATTAGTTTTCATTTGATCTTATGTACGCTTAACCTTGTTTAACTTGTGCAGGTATTTATAGTGGTATTCAAAGGAGATAAAGATCCTTGCGACTGTTCATTCTCAATGGTTCAGATTGAAAGTTTGCCAAGAATCGTTTGGTGTTTAATATCCTTTGTTACTGCATTAATTGAGGGGGAACATTTTTATGGCATTTATATTAGAAACTGATTTGTCTTTTCGATAAAACAGTGTATCTACCAGAAGTTGTCGAAGTGCTGCATTTGTTTCAGCACTTTACCTTCTTCCAGTAGATATTATCATAAAACGACAAATCAGCTTCTGATCTTTTAGCAACCGCCTCGGACAGCCCGCCATTTTTTTTAAAATTTTGAAATGAGTAGAGTAACTGACACTTCTGTTTTCTCTCTCTACTATCCATAAACATATCGACACGTTTCCCTATGTTTACTGACGGCTGTACATTTCATTTAACCGTTCATTTTTATTGCACTTTACGAAATCAGATCATTATTTTGCATCTACTGCTTTCTCGCATCTACTGCTAATCTATCTCTAATTTCTTTCAACTCAGAAATGGCCGCAGCTTATACTTTGAATGCTTGCCAGGGTCATTGCCGATGATGCCAAAAAGGGGGAAGAAGATAGAACTGCTGAAGATAGAACTGGAGCGAGTAGCAGCAGACGTCATTCTTCTGGAAGGGATCAAAATCCAGATGAAGCTATTTTTAGAGATATTGGAACAAACTAATTTTATTGTTTTGTCTTGATTTTCTGGATACTAATTGCTTCGTAATCTGTTTTCTCAATTCTACTAACGTTCTAAGGGACATCTAGGTTTTGGCATCACCACAAAGGGGGAAATTGTTAGACTTAATTTTGTTGTGGAGATGCTAGTACAAAACCAGTAGATGTAAATAAGCAGAAAATCAAAAGCACTTGTACCGCGCTAAAACCAGTAGCAGCACTTATCAAGTACTGCTTAATCTAATTAACAAATGACTTCTTAGTTAAAACCAGAAACCCGAAATAGACACTAGCAGATTGTTGCGTATCTCAAGTCTTTAAATATTGCCGTTAATCTATTAACGTGATACTAGCATTTATTGCTTCATTTAATGCCATTAAATGTTGTACGGAAACATTTAAGACGTCTTATCATTTTTTGTATGATCTGAGACTGATTGCTTTAATGTATTCTGCAGGGTCCATTTTCAGCAATAAAGCTGAATCACTGAAAAGTCAAAAGATCCGTTTAGATTTTAACGTTGGTTTAAGCCTATATATGAAGACGGAGCACTTTTCAAGAAATAAGTAGTGAACTAATCGCAATCAAAGAATATCATTCGAGCATCGCTAGAACTCTCAGTTATCTCAAAAGCTCAACACTGAAAAAGCAACACACGCTTCATTGCATACACTTGATCATTTGAGATCATTTTGTGCTAGCTATTTTCTTTATCTCTTTTTAATCTATTCACTTCATTAATAGAAGAATTTGTAACTGGAAAAGAGTTCTTTCCAGAACTTAAGATCTTTCAAGAAGTTGAGTTGTAAAACTAAGAGTTTCAGTAGGCGAAGGGTAAGTCCTGTTGAAGTGGGTGTGTACAATTGTTGTACTGTATTCACCAAAGTCTTTTAGTAATACCTTCTGGAAACAGAAGAAGGGGAGACGTAGAAGATTCATCTTCGAACTTCCAGAAACAAACCTTGTGCCATCTACTGCTTTTCTGTTTCGCTATTTTTCACCCACTAACCAACAGATCGTTTCCGCACATTATCTTGTGATCTGCTGGTCTTTAAACTTGAACAAGAATCTGCTAGTATCTCTAAAAGGACTCTAGCACATCATTCTGAAAAATCGATTAAGTTTGCCGTTGAGTTTATTCAACCCCCCTTCTAAACTCAATCCGATCCTCAACAGTATCCTACTATACTTTGCCTTTTACAAGCAAATGAACCATTAAAAGTATACCTTCACCACATTTGTAGGAACAACACTTTCTGCCCTAGGAATGAGAGAAGAGTAATTCTCAATTTCTAGCACAAGTTCTCAGAATTTAATTCTTTCATTGAACCAAGATCTTGGGATTACCAATAAAAAATGTTGGGTTGCCTCTATGAAAATTTTATCATGTAGATTCTAAGTTCATTTTCCTTGAAAAACTATATACTTGATCTCTATCCAAAGTTTTTTACTACGGATCTGTCAAGTTATCTTATGATTTCACTCAATAAAAATTTATAACATTACTCAAGATCAAGTTTAGCATGATATTATGTATCATCATTCATTTAATTTTCATGTCGTATTTTAACATGGTATTTCTACATTAAATACGTCACCCTCCAATTTCAGGTTATTTATAGGACTTTATGAAATTTTTGAAGTTACAAAAACTTTTAAATGTATAGAGTGCTATTATAATTGATTTCAAATTATTAAAACTTATAAATCCTAATCTAATAATTAATTTTTTGCAAACTTAAATTTAATCGCAATTGCTTAAAGAATTCTAAACAACTCTCTAGCATAATTCTGAAGTTTGAATTTTAGGCGTACAACTTAAAAAATTCAAACTCGAGAGTTTATATCTAGTAAATTTTAGATTTTAAGTGCGAAAGCTAGTAAAATTTGCATGTATAATTAAATTAAAAATAAAACAGAAAGGAGAATTATGTAATTCAATCACAATTATCAAAGTCTTTTCCCCACAAATTTGTGTAAACGTAAATTTATCAATTCTATGCGATATAACTTAGAAATTCATATTTAAGATTTTATATCTTATTAAATTTATATTTGAGTGCACTTGCTTAAAGAATTTAAAGTATTCTAAGTTCTTATAAACTTAGAAATCCAAATCAAGATTTCAGTATCTTGCTAAATTTATATTTAAGCGTGATTGTTTAAATAACTACTTTATTGAATTGTAAACAATATGAACTTATAAATCTGAAATAAAGATTTTATATCTTGCTAAACACTACAAGAAATTCTGCATACAACAACGCACATACAACAACGGTTCTTCACAAAAACCGTTGTCGTATGTTTTTAACAACGGTTTTATCGAAAACCGTTGTCTTTTGGGGGTCAAAGACAACGGTTTTTAAAAACCGTTGCCTTTTGAGAGGTCAAAGACAACGGTTTTTGGGATCAATGACAACGGTTCTATAAAACCGTTGTCTTTGAGCGTTTGTTTAGGGCCAATGACAACGGTTGTCATTGGTTTAGAACCGTTGTCTATTAGCGTGTTTTTTTGGACAATCGACAACGGTTTTAAGAAGCCGTTGTCGATTAGCGTGATTTTTGGACAAACAACACTGTTTTGGAAAACGTTACAACATTTAGCGACGGTTTTTCAAAAATCGTCGCTAAATCTAGCGACCGTTTCTAAAAACCATCGCTAATTTAAAATTAGCGACGGTTTTGAAATAACCGTCGTTATTTTTAGCGATGGTTTTAAAAAAACTCGTCGCATGTTTAAATTTAGCGACAATGTTTTAAAACCGTCGCTGAATTTAGCAACTATTTAAATTCGAACTGTTGTAAAATTAAAAAATGCGATGGTTTCTCAATTACAGTCGCCAATAGCGACGGTTTAACCACCATTTTCAGTCAATTTTTCTCCACAACACTTAAAATTTTTCTCTTTTACACCATTTTATCACCTCACACAACACTTCAAATTTTTCTCACCACTTCATAACACTTAAAATTTTTCTCTCTTACACCATTTTATCACTTCACACAACACTTAAAATTTTTTTCTCTTACACAATTTTATCACTTTCACACAACACGTAAAATATTTCTAACCACTTCATAACACTTAAAAATTTTCTCTCTTACACGATTTTACTACTTCACAACACTTAAAATTTTTTTCTTTTACACGATTTTAGTTTCGATTATTAGTTTCTTTTAGATTTATTAAAAGTATTTTTTTTCGAAACAAATTAGCGACGGAAATCTTGATTACTAACCGTCGCTAAAATTAGCGACAGTCTTGATTGCTAATTTTAGCGACGGTCTTGATTGCTAACTGTCGCTAATTTTAAATTAACGACGGTTGGATAAACTGTTGCTAATTTGAATTAGCGACGGTTTAATGAACCGTTGCTAATTTTGAATTAGCTACGGTGTTGAATAAAACTGTCGCTAATTTAATTAGTGATGGTTTTTAAAAATCGTCGCAAATTTGACCTACCACAACGGATAAAAACCGTTGTCGTTGAATGGACTTTCAACAACACCCTCAGTTACAACAGTTTTAAAAAAGCTAACGACAACGGATTTTTATCCGTTGTCGTTTGCCGTTTTTGGTGTAGTGAAATTTGGACTTTATCGTTTTTACTTAAAGAATTCAGATCTTATACATTATTCTCAAATTTATAACATCATATTATCCAGGTCCATCACTTCCTTTGTCATCAGATTGGTTAAAATCGAATGATTGTGGTTTATTAGTCTAGTCTATGCTATTATACTTAGTAATAGGTCGCTGATCCAATGATGACTTCTTGTTGGAACCATTTCAGATATTTTGTTTAAATAAATCTAAACTTCTCCCTTTATGGAAGTGGCCAACTCCTTGATGAAACTTAAAATTCATAATTTATTATATGTTAAAACCTATATTTTAAAATTTAAGTTTCATTAAAATTATAAAATTATGTTATTTTAGTATTGTTTGTTTATATTTAAATGTCTTACTAAATATGTTTTATTTTCAGGTTTTCTACGTGTTGGTAAAATAATGATAACTCAAGCTAGAAAATTCAAATGGAGGTGATTCAAATATATTTGAAATCCTTGCAAAATTATCTACAACTTTGCAGAAGACATGATTGCCTAAAAAGTTGGTTAAGATGATCAAATTGTGAAAATATCAAAAGGAAGACAAATTTACTTTCACCATGACCAACATATAGTAAAAAAATCATAATTATTTCAATATTTAACCAAATGAGGTGAACTAAGTGGCCAAATTTATCTACAGACAATTCCCCACATGTTTGCTGTTTTGAGCAGAGTCAAATTCGGTGATTAAAGTCATGGAAAAAAGCATTGAAAGAAGGGACATGGAATTGAAGTTGGAGGAGACAAAGACTACTATTACAACTACATAGCATTAATAAAATTTTTGACCATTTCTCTCATTTGGCCTATAAATAGAGGCCTTATGCTAGCTTGAGAATCATTCTATCTCATTGTAAAATATAGTGTGAGTGTGTATAAAAGTTCTAAGTTCCAATATATTTTTCATTTTCCCAATTATGAGTGATGTTTTTAGTCTTGATCAAAAGTAAGCTCATGGAAAGCTAAATCTATTATGTCAAGGTGAAGAAGATGAATTCTTGGTGAAGTAAGATTGTTTATATTTTGTATATTCTTTCTTTATTTCTTTTCATTTTGCTAATTTCTTTTTATTGTAGGTATAAAAATGAATTATTTGTTGTTATCAATTTACATCAAATGCTTGATACCATTGAAGTGGTTATCTTGATTTGTTGTTTAATTTTGATACAATAAATATTTCATCAATTATTATTGTT
>NC_133313.1:13878580-13888437 GCF_012295235.1 Primulina huaijiensis
TATATATATATATACATAGGTACCATATATAAAATATCGATGAATTGAGTATTTTCTATAGTGGGAACTATATTATATTAGGTGTGTATATAAATATTTAATTTTCTTGGAACTATTATTTATGGTGGTTTCCTTTGTTTTACTTTTAGTTAAACAATATTGCATAAACAAAGAATAAATCCTCGAGCCTTGACAAAATTTATAATTTGTAAACTTCGTTCTTGCATTTGATAATCTATAAATTAATAAATTTAAACTTAAAATAACCTCTCTGTGGATCGATCTCGTACTTACGAAATATATTACTTGTAGACAACCTACACTTGGGTGAATTATAATTTAAGTAGTAGCAAGTTTTTGGCGTCGTTGCTGGGAGGTATAAATTAAGTTTATGTTTGTTAATTATGTTTTATTTATAAGTATTGTGTTGTTTTTTTTGTTTTTGTATGAGTATTTGGAGTCGAAAAAAATTGGTAGACTTATTCGAGTATCTGAAAATAATTTAAACATGGATGATAATTCAAATAATCAAGATAATGATAACAATAATAACAATGATAATAATAATAATCAAGTACATGATCAATTAAGACCACTTAGGCACCATATGAACCCTACTAGAACTAGTGCCCCATCTTGTTTAGTTTTTCCTCCTGATGTGTAAAGCCCGAATTTTGAAAAAAATAAAATTGTGGCAGTAGTTTTGATGGTTTATGGCTTTACGTTATTGTATGAATGGTAATTAATGTTATAGAATGGAATAGATAATGGATGGGTAGAATCAAAGGTTGAATTCGAGCTAAATAGGTAATGGAAATGCAGAAACGGTATGAAAAATGTGGCAGTAGTTGTGGTTTTTAGCATAATGTTTTGTATATTAATCCAATTGATGTGAGGCCACTTTTATTAGAAAGATAAGACATAAGGCTACAACTTTCTTATTTTGAGTTTTGGTCAAATCATTAGGAAAGACGAGCCAAAAGCGCCCCGAAGTGTGTTGTGCGTATCGTCGTTCCTACAATAAGACATGTTGGGAGATTGAGCATAACTTTTTACTCAGATCTCCAAATGACATGAGGCTAATTGGAGATGCAAGCCAAGACATAGGGCTACAACTTTGTAGTTTACCACTTTCGCAAATTCTGAAGTTAAAAATACGTTTTGGGCAGAATAATGCGCGCCATTGCGCAGGATCCGGCGCCCTAGCGCGCGGGTTGCTGAAATTTTGGGTGTTGGGCAGTATGGTGCGCGCCCCTGCGCCAAAACACACGCCATGGCGCCCAGCACTTGTACAAAAAAGTGTTTTGAGGTTTGGATGGTATATAATAGATTGGGGAATTATTTTTGTATCATTTCTTCTCATCCTCATTTCTCTCCGTCGGTTTAGAGCTAGGGTTCCTCATTTCTCCTTCAATCCAATTTCTTCCAAGACATTAATCTTTTATTGAAGCCTTAATCTTTGCTTGGAGATTAGAAGTTCTTCTCCTTAAGAGTTTAGAAGCAAGGTAAGAAAGCTTATTTCCTTGGGTTAGTGATTGAAGGGAAAACAATGGGTTGTTTGGTTTGAGTGTTGAGGTAAAGTTGTTAATATAATGATTGATGGTATTGTATGTATTGATATTTTGGAAAAGAAATGGAATTGTAGAGGAGCTAACTCTTTAGCACGCACGTCACGTGTTTGACAAAATGATTCAATGAATGTTTTTATGTCATATTACGGTTAAGAAATGATATGGATTCCTTCTTTACACAATTGTTGGGATTTGAGTTTTCTTGAATATCAAAATTGCGGATCTTGATTCGAAGCATTATTGAATTAATTATGAATTTTGTACAGAAATTGCTCTGTTTTGATAAATGATCCGAGTTCTTGAGTTATAGTAGACTTCGAAGGTTCAAGACTTCTCACCTACACATTTCGATCTTCTTTTGGTAATATTTGAAAGGTATGTTACGGTCGGTAACATACGAGGTAAAAGTATCATTTTTATTTTAAATTGAAAATTCTATGGCTCGATGAATTACTTGTGATTTGATGATGATTGTGGCCTTGAGATGAGTTTATTATAATATCGAAATGATGATATTGATTTGCATCATTACATTGCATATTGAGCCACTTGTTGATTCAGATTTGATATGGCGGAGGTCGCCTTGATTTATTGATTTGTTGGACGTATGGGGCTATAGTTGAGTTGGCATAGTGTATGCGGAGGTCGCTGCTATGGCCTGAACACTCTCTATATGCGCACCATAGTCCTGGGATTGTAGAACACAGCACCCCACCTCGAGCGGATGAGTCGGTGGATGTTGCTGGGGGATTCTCTTTCCTTGGGTACCCTATGACCAGATGATTCACTTGATCTTGAGATTTATTGATAGCCCACAGCTTCTGATCATGCATTGCATTATATTGCATCTTTATGAATTTAATATGAAATATTTGTCACTTTAATTCTCATATGTTATTGATTGTATCATACTGGGTTTATACTCACCGGCATGTCCGGTACCTCTTGTTTTCATGTGCTTGACGGTAGGTGAGGCGAGGCTTGGGATGCCAGAGTCCAGCTCAAAGCGAGGAGATACGAGTTAGAGTGGGATTCTCGGGTCTTAGGAGCTATTTTATGATGTTGGGATTTCTTTATTTTGGCATGTTGAAAATTATATTTCAAACATTTGAGACAATTAAATTATTTTGACAATGTTTATGTGGATTTGTGAACCACAAATTATGTATTTTACTCGATCATTTGGTTTGTTACAATTATAACTATTAGTATTAGATATCGGACCCGAGGCCCCACATTAGGTGGTATCAGAGCGTAAGATATTTGGGAACAGGGTAGATCGAGTCAGTTAGAATTGATTGATCATGTGATATATCTGTTAGTATTTTCATTGTGCTATGATGTGAAATACATGATTTAAATTGAGATATTATATTGTTGAGTTTTATTCGAGATTTTTGAGATTTTTAAGTCTCGAGAGCCAGAGATTATTGATACAAGATTGAGATGATTGTGATTTTGTGATTTTATATGTGTTTGATCTATTGTATATCAGACATGGCTACTCGAGGTAGAGGTCGTGGTAGACATAGACAGAACGTACCAGTGGCACAAGATCAAGGCAGTGCTACTCATACTCAGATGGATATAACTCCGACTCCGATAGAGATACTGTTAGCCAGATTTCAGTCTTTGCACCCACCGATGTTGAAGGGTACCGAGAATGCATTAGAGTGTGAGAACTGGTTGGAGAATATGGATCAATTGTTTGAATCTCTTGAGTATCCAGATGATCGTAGAATCAAGTTAGTTGTTCATCAGTTATTGGATGTTGCTAAGAGTTGGTGGATCATGTCCAAGAAAGCTTTAGAGGGTCGAGATACGATTGTTACCTGGGATATTTTTAAATCTGAATTTTATCAGCGTTTCTTTCCTACCTCTTACAGGAAAGATAGGGGAGCCGAGTTTGCAAATTTAAAGCAGGGAAATTTGAATATTGATGACTATGTTACTAAGTTCTCGAATTTACTGAGATTTGCTCCTCATGTAGCATCCGATGAAGAAGCTAAGGCCGATCACTTCATAAATGGTCTTAACCCTGATATCTTTACCTTGGTTAATACCGGAAGGCCTAACACTTTTGCTGAGGCTCTTGATCGAGCCAAGGGAGCTGAAACCGGAATCATTAGGCAGAGAGGTTCTCAGATGCAACGACCCCAACAGCCACAGTATAGACAGCAGTTCAGACAGGGTAATAATGGCGGTAACAGTGGCAACATAAGAGAGCAGTTTCGGGCTAGAGGCAAGCAATTTAAGAGGCATGGCAGTAATTTTTCGAGTTTTAGTGGATCGAGACAGTCTGGTTCAGTTCAGAGCACTGGTTATTCAAGTCCGACTTGTGGTCAGTGTGGTGGTAGACATTATACCGATCAGTGTAGAGGAATCTCGGGAGCTTGCCACTTGTGTAACCAGGTGGGACACTATGCTCGAGTGTGTCCTAACCGTGGCAGTGATATGTCTCAGAGTGGGGGATCATCGAGACAGACACCTCACCAGAATCGTCAGAACCCTACAGTTCATTCCTATCAGCAGTCAAACCGAGCAGATCAGAACAAACAGAGTGGTAGCCACAGGGTAGGACAGCCACCTAGACAACAGGGTCGCGGTTTTGCACTCACGGAGGATGAGGCACATAATGCTCCAGATAATGTGATTGCAAGTAATTGTTTTCTCTCAGGTTATCCTGCTTATGTTTTGATGGATACTGGGGCATCACATACTTTCATAGCTGAGCACTTTGTCTCATTGCATTCACTGCATTCTATGCCATTATCATCTACATTATCTATTTCTACTCCACCGGGCAAAGTGATAAGGTCAGCAGAAATGATAAGTGGTTGTGAATTTCGTTATGAGGATAATGTCATTGACCTTGATTGTATTGTGTTGGAGATGTCTGATTTTGACTGCATACTTGGTATTTACATGTTGACAAGATACAGGGCTACTGTAGACTGTTTTCAGAAGATTGTTAAGTTTAGGCCTGATATGACAGATCACTGGACATTATGGTAAGGGTTCTCGAGCTAAGATTCCTTTGATATCTGTTTTGTCCATGACTCGTTTGTTGCAGACAGGAGCAGAATGTTTCTTGGTTTATGCAATTGATATTTCAAGGCCAGTACCGAAATTGGCAGATATTCCAATTGTTAGTGAATTTTCAGATGTATTTCCAGATGAAATTCCAGGATTTCCTCCAGTCCGAGAGATTGAGTTCAACATTGAGTTGATGCCAGGTACACAGCCTATTTCTAGAGCTCATTATAGGATGGCGCCAATTGAACTGGAGGAACTAAAGGAACAACTTGAGGATCTATTGGCTAAAGGATATATAAGACCAAGTGTTTCACCTTGGGGTGCTCCGGTTTTATTCGTGAAGAAGAAAGATGGGTCTATGAGGCTTTGTGTCGATTATAGACAGTTGAATAAAGCCACAGTAAAGAATAAGTATCCTTTGCCAAGGATTGATGATCTCTTTGACCAGTTGCAGGATTTTTCTGTATATTCTAAGATTGATTTAAGATCTGGATATCATCAGTTAAGAGTTAGAGAGGCAGATGTGCCTAAGACTGCTTTTCGTACCAGGTATGGGCATTTTGAGTTTTTGGTTATGCCTTTTGGGTTGACCAATGCACCTGCGGTATTTATGGATTTTATGAACCGTGTGTTTCAAAGGTATATAGATCAATTTGTTGTGATATTCATTGATGATATTCTTATTTATTCAAAATCTGAATTTGAGCATGCCGAGCACTTGAGAGCTGTTTTGCAGATTTTGAGAACTGAAAAATTGTATGCTAAATTATCCAAATGTGAGTTTTGGTTGAATAGAGTGGTTTTCCTTGGACATGTGATTTCAAGGGCTGGTATATCAGTTGATCCGAGTAAAGTTGAGGCAGTCATCAATTGGTCTAGACCGACATCAGTTCCTGAGGTACGTAGTTTTATGGGTTTGGCAGGCTATTATCGCCGATTTATTAAAGGATTCTAACAGATTGCGAGGCCAATTACCCAGCTGACACAAAAGAATGCACCATTTATTTGGTCACAAGCATGTGAGGATAGTTTTGTTGAACTTAAGAAGAGATTGACTAGTGCTCCAGTTCTGTATATTCCATCAGGTGTAGGAGGATTTACAGTGCACACTGATGCTTCACATCAAGGACTGGGTTGTGTATTAATGCAGCATGACTGTGTTGTTGCCTATGCTTCACGACAGTTGAAGCCACATGAGTCTAGATACCCAATGCATTACTTGGAACTAGCAGCAGTGGTTTTTGCCTTAAAGATTTGGCGTCACTACTTGTATGGTGAGAAATTTGAGATATTCCCTGATCATAAGAGTTTGAAATACCTCTTTTCACAAGCGGAGTTGAACATGAGACAGAGACGTTGGTTAGACTTGTTGAAAGACTATGATTGCGAAATAAAATATTATCCAGGAAAGTCTAATGCAGCAGCTGATGCTTTGAGCAGAAAAGTATGTAATATGTCTTTGATCACTAGCAGTGTATCTGATTTAGTAGACGAATGTTGTTTCTCTGGTTTGGATTTTGTGGTAGATACTCAACATGTAAGAGTATTTATGATTCAGGCAGAGCCCGTGTTGTTTGTAAAAATTAAAGAGGCCCAAAGGTTGGATCAAAGCATTCAGAAATCAGTTGAACTCGTTAAATCAGGACATCAATCAGAATTTCAGGTCAATAATGAGGTTATTTTGTTTGTGAATGATCATATTGTAGTTCCTAATATTTCAGAGTTGAGGATGCAAATTTTGCTTGATGCTCATTGCAGTAAATTCAGTGTACATCCTGGAAGTAAAAGGATGTACAATGACTTGAAGAAACAATTTTGGTGGAAAAGAATGAAATCTGACATAGCAGAATTTGTATCTCGTTGTTTGAATTGTCAACAAGTGAAAGCAGAAAGAAAGCGACCAGAAGGTCTTTTGCATAGCCTTAAGGTTCCAGAATGGAAGTGGGACCATATCACCATGGACTTTGTCACGAAATTGCCGAGGTCGTCGAGGGGTTGCGATGCAATTTGGGTTATCGTTGACAGATTAACTAAGTCTTCGTGTTTCATTCCTTATCAGATGACATATAGGCATGATCAGATGGCCAGATTGTACATCAGAGAAGTTTTGAGATTGCATGGTGTGCCTAAGTCAATTGTATCAGATCGTGATCCCAGATTTTCTTCTCATTTTTGGCAGAGTTTACAAGAGACCCTTGGTACTCGTTTGCATTTGAGTACAACATATCATCCTCAGACAGACAGACAGTCAGAACGTACTATTCAGACATTAGAGGATATGCTGAGAGCTGTAGTTATGGATTTTGGCATTGGTTGGCAGGATTCGTTACCACTTGTCGAGTTTTCTTATAACAACAATTATCAAGTGAGCATTGGAATGTCACCATTTGAAGCATTATATGGCAGGAAGTGTTGATTTCCTTTGTATTGGGACGATTTATCTGAAGCACCAATTGTAGGACCTGATATGATAAGAGATATGACAGAGAAGGTGAAATTGATTCAGAGTCGTGTGAGAGCTGCTCAGGATAGGCAGGCTAAGTATGCGAACATCAGGAGACGGCCGTTGATTTTTGAGAAAGGTGACAGAGTTTTTCTGAAAATATCTCCTTTCCGTGGTACAGTTAGATTTGGAAAGAAGGGTAAATTATCACCGAGATTCATAGGTTCGTATGAGATTTTGGAACGTGTTGGTGATTTGGCTTATAGATTAGCTCTTCCTCCTGCGTTATCAGGTGTTCATGATGTTTTTCATGTGTCCATGTTGAGGAAATATCATCCAGATCCTTCTCATGTACTTCCACCCGATGAAGTTGAGTTAGATCAGAATTTGAGCTACATTGAGAGACCGATTAAAATTCTAGATAGAAAAGATAAGCAACTCAGAAATAAATTGATACCGTTGATTAAAGTACAGTGGAACAGACATGGTGTCGAAGAGGCAACTTGGGAATTAGAAGATAAAATGAGACATAAATATCCAGAGTTATTCAAATGAAGTACGCTTCTATTCTCGGTTTTATTTTCAGTATTGATCATTACATCTTAGACTTGAAAGAGATGATTGATTTCGAGGACGAAATCTATTTTTAGAGGGGAGGAATTGTAATGCCCGAATTTTGAAAAAAAATAAAATTGTGGCAGTAGGTGTGATTGTTTGAGGCTGTACGTTATGGTATGAATGGTAATTAATGTTATACAATGGAATAGATAATGGATGGGTAGAATCAAAGGTTGAATTTGAGCTAAATAGGTAATGGAAGTGCAGAAACTGTATGAAAAATGTGACAGTGTTGTGGTTTTTAGCATAATGTTTTGTATATGTATCCAATTGATGTGAGGCTACTTTTATTAGAAAGATAAGACATAAGGCTATAACTTTCTTATTTTGAGTTTTGGTCAAATCATTAGGGCAGACGAGCCAAAAGTGCCCCGAAGTGTGTCGTGCGTATCGTCGTTCCTACAATGACACATGTTGGGAGATTGAGCATAATTTTTACTCAGACCTCCAAATGACATGAGGCCAATTGGAGATGGAAGCCAAGACATAGGGCTACAACTTTCTAGTTTACCACTTTCGCAAATTCTGAAGTTAAAAATACGTTTTGGGCAGAATACTGCGCGCCATTGCGCAGGATCCGGCGCCCTAGCGCGCGGGTTGCTGAAATTTTGGGTGTTGGGCAGTATGGTGCGCGCCCCTGCGCCAAAACACGCGCCATGGCGCCTAGCACTTGTACAAAAAAGTGTTTTGAGGTTTGGATGGTATATAATAGATTGGGGAATTATTTTTGTATCATTTCTTCTCATCCTCATTTCTCTCCGTCGGTTTAGAGCTAGGGTTCCTCATTTCTCCTTCAATCCAATTTCTTCCAAGACATTAATCTTTTATTGAAGCCTTAATCTTTGCTTGGAGATTAGAAGTTCTTCTCCTCAAGAGTTTAGAAGCAAGGTAAGAAAGCTTATTTCCTTGGGTTAGTGATTGAAGGGAAAACAATGGGTTGTTTGGTTTGAGTGTTGAGGTAAAGTTGTTAATTTAATGATTGATGGTATTGTATGTATTGATATTTTGGAAAAGAAATGGAATTGTAGAGGAGCTAACTCTTTAGCACGCACGTCACGTGTTTGACAAAATGATTCAATGAATGTTTATGTCATATTACGGTTAAGAAATGATATGGATTCATTCTTTACACAATTGTTGGGATTTGAGTTTTCTTGAATATCAAAATTGCGGATCTTAATTCGAAGCTTTATTGAATTAATTATGAATTTTGTACAGAAATTGCTCTCTTTTGATAAATGATCCGAGTTCTTGAGTTATAGTAGACTTCGAAGGTGCAAGACTTCTCACCTACACATTTCGATCTTCTTTTGGTAATATTTGAAAGGTATGTTACGGTCGGTCACATACGAGGTAAAAGTATCATTTTTATTTTAAATTGAAAATTCTATGACTCGATGAATTACTTGTGATTTGATGATGATTGTGGCCTTGAGATGAGTTTATTATAATATCGAAATGATGATATTGATTTGCATCATTACATTGCATATTGAGCCACTTGTTGATTCAGATTTGATATGGCGGAGGTCCCCTTGATTTATTGATTTGTTGGACGTATGGGGCTATAGTTGAGTTGGCATAGTGTATGCGGAGGTCGCTGCTATGGCCTGAACACTCTATATATGCACACCATAGTCCTGGAATTGTAGAACACAGCACCCCACCTCGAGCGGATGAGTCGGTGGATGTTGCTGGGGGCTTCTCTTTCCTTGGGTACCCTATGACCAGATGATTCACTTGATCTTGAGATTTATTGATAGCCCACAGCTTCTGATCATGCATTGCATTATATTGCATCTTTATGAATTTAATATGAAATATTTGTCACTTTAATTCTCATATGTTATTGATTGTATCATACTTGGTTTATACTCAGCGGCATGTCCGGTACCTTTTGTTTTCATGTGCTTGACGGTAGGTGAGGCGAGGCTTGAGATGCCAGAGTCCAGCTCAAGGCGAGGAGATACGAGTTAGAGTGGGATTCTCGGGTCTTAGGAGCTATTTTATGATGTTGGGATTTCTTTATTTTGGCATGTTGAAAATTATATTTCAAACATTTGAGACAATTAAATTATTTTGACGATGTTTATGTGGATTTGTGAACCACAAATTATGTATTTTACTCGATCATTTGGTTTGTTACAATTATAATTATTAGTATTAGATATCGGACCCGGGGCCCCACA
>NC_133313.1:13889209-13892694 GCF_012295235.1 Primulina huaijiensis
TAATGAAAACAAGGATCATTTAAAATCAAAGAGTAAGGATGATAATCCTGATACTTTTGAGAATGATGATACCTTAAATTCTAAAAATAATATGTTGAATGATAAATCATCTGAAATAGTAAATGAATCAAATAAACCTCCACCATTTCCTCATGCATTAACAAATCATAAAAAACAAAAAAATGATTCTGATATCTATGAAGTTTTTAAACAAGTAAAGATAAATATTCCATTATTAGATGCCATTAAACAAGTAACTTCATATGCAAAATTTTTAAAAGACTTATGTACTGTGAAGAGAAAATTGCATCTGTAGAAGAAAGCATTCTTGGCTGAACAAGTAAGTTCTATTTTTCAAAATAATTCTAGTTTAAAATATAAAAATCCTGGTTGTCCAACAATTTCATGTATTATTGGAGAAAATAAAATTAAAAAAGCTTTGTTAGATTTGGGAGCAAATGTGAATTTACTTCCTTATTCAGTTTATGAAAAACTTAATTTAGGAGAATTAAAACCACTTCTATTACTCTCTTACTAGCGGATAGGTCAATCAAAATACCTAGAGGTATTGTAGAAGATGTGTTGGTTCAAGTTGATAAATTCATATATCCTGTAGATTTTATTGTTTTGGATACACAACCGATAGAAGTACATAATGAAATTTCAGTAATATTGGGACGACCATTTTTAGCAACTTCAAATGCTTTAATTAATTGTCGAAATGGAATAATGAAATTGTATTTTGAAAATATGACTCTAGAACTTAATGTGTTTAATTTATGTAAACAACCAAGTATTAATGAAAATGAATATGATAATGAAATTGAATCAATTGTGGAAGAAAATATACAAGAAGAAAACTTAAATCAACAATTTGAAGTTTTTTCAATAGAAAATTTTGAGTCTGAAAATAGTTTTAAAGAAGATGATAATACAAAAATTGCATTAAAAGTCTTACCATTCGAATTGAAATATGTGTTTCTTGGTGAAAATAAAACATTTCCTGTTGTAATTTCTTCCACTCTTCTACCAAATCAAGAAAAAAATTTAATTAAATTACTTAAAAATATAAAAATGCAATTAGATGGACTTTGAAAGATATAAAAGGTATAAATCCTTTAATTTGCACACATAAAATTCATTTGGAAGAAAATGCTAAAACATATCAACAACCACAAAGAAGGTTAAATCCACATATGAAAGAAGTTGTTCAGAATGAAGTATTAAAACTATTAGACGCTGGAATTATCTATCCAATCTCAGATAGTAAATGAGTAAGTCCAACACAAGTAATACCTAAAAAGTCAGGCGTCACTATTATAAAAAATGAAAAGGGAGAGTTATTACAAGCTAGGATTCCATCTAGTAGGCGTATGTGTATTGATTATAGAAAATTAAATGATGCAACTAGAAAAGATCATTTCCCACTACCATTTTTAGATCAAATTCTAGAAAAAGTAGCAGGAAATTCTTATTACTGTTTTCTTGATGGGTATTCAGGGTATTATCAAATGCCTATATCATTAGAAGATCAAGAAAAAACTACTTTCACTTGTCCTTTCGGAACTTTTGCATTTAAAAGAATGCCATTTGGTTTATGTAATGCTCCGGCTACTTTTCAAAGATGCATGTTAAGTATTTTCAATGATATGATTGAAGAATTTGTAGAAGTTTTTATGGATGATACAACTGTTTTTGAAACTCGTTTGAAAATTATCTTAAAAACCTAGAAGAAGTATTAAAACGATGTGAAGAAAAAAATCTTGTTTTAAATTTTGAAATATGTCATTATATGGTTAAATCTGGGATTGCGTTAGGTCATGTGATATCTGAAAAAGGAATTGAAGTTGATAAAGCCAAAGTTGATGTTATTGCTAATTTAACATCACCAAAAACGGTCAAAGAAGTTCGATCATTCTTGGGTCATGCAGGTTTTTATAGAAGGTTTATAAAAAATTTCAGCATAATATCTCAACCAATTTCGAATCTTTTAACAAAAGATACACAATTTGAATGGACTCAGAAATGTGAAAATGCTTTTAAAAAAAATTAATCTTTTAATTACATCACCTATTTTACAACCTCCAGATTTGCATTTACCATTTGAATTAATGTGTGATGCAAGTGATTATGCTATAGGAGCTGTGTTAGGACAAAGGAAAGAAGGAAAACCGTATGCAATCTATTATGCTATTAGAACCTTAAATAGTGCTCAAATAAATTATTCAACTACTGAAAAAGAATTACTTTCAGTAGTATTTGCATTAGATAAATTTCGATCTTACTTAATTGGTTCTACTACTATTGTGTACAGTGATCATTCTGTAGTAAAATATTTATCAAATAAACAAGATGCTAAGCCAAGAATTTGATATTATAATTACAGATAAAAAAAGGAAAAGAAAATGCCATAGTCGATCATTTATCTAGAATAATGACTGAATCATTTCATAATGAAATACCAATAAATGAAAATTTTCCAGATGATCAGTTGTTTTATGCTACTATTATACCCTGTTTTGCTAACATTGTAAATTTTATTGTGACAAATAAAATTCCTTCTCATTGGAATTCACAAGATAAGAATAAATTCTTGATAAAAGTTAAAAAATTTTATTGGGATGATCCTTACTTGTTTAAGTATTGTCCTGACCAAATTTTTCGACGATGCATACCCGACAATGAAGTAAGTAATGTTATTAAATTTTGTCATTCTGAAGCATGTGGAGGTCATTTTTCATCCAATAAAACAGCTGCAAAAATCTTACAATGCGGATTTTATTGGCCGTCTTTATTCAAAGATACGCATTTATTTTGCGAATCTTGTGAAAACTGTCAGAAGATGGGATCAATTTCAAGACGAAACATGATGCCTTTAAATCAAATCATAATTATTGAAATATTCGATAGTTGGGGGATATATTTTATGGGTCCATTTCCATTATCTTTTGGATATACGTACATTTTAGTCGCTGTTGATTATTTTTCAAAATGGATTGAAGCAATTGCATGTAGAACTAATGATCATAAAGTTGTTATAAAATTTTTAAAAGAAAATATTTTTAGCCGATTTGGAATACCTAGAGCAATAATTAGTGATGGGGGAAGTCATATTATAAATAAATCATTTTCTTCTTTATTAAGAAAATATGGCATTACGCATAAAGTTTCTACCCCATATCATCCTCAAAGTAATGGTCAAGTTGAACTTGAAAATAGAGAAATAAAACAAATTTTAGAAAAAACAGTTAATCCAAATCGAAAAGATTGGTCTTTAAGATTAACTGATGCATTATGGGCATATAGAACTGCATTTAAGACAACATCAGGGATGTCACCATATAGGTTAGTTTTTGGTAAGCATTGTCATTTACCGGTTGAACTTGAACATAAAGCTTATTGGGCAATTAAAACATTTAATATTAATTTAGATGATGCATCTAAATTAAGAAAATTGCAATTAAATGAACTTGAAGAATTAAGAA
>NC_133313.1:13893088-13894481 GCF_012295235.1 Primulina huaijiensis
AAAAGTCTGATTGGTTGGGGAAACAAGTGAAATAATAATAAGACATATGCCAGGATTTGGTAAAAGCACATATGCCAAAAAGCGAAGAGCTAAACGTATAGGTGGATGTCATAAATGTGCAAGGTGGACTTGTAAAGGGAAATGCAAAAATGTTGGAATGACATCAATGAATAGAGAAGATAAAATTTTATTCATTAAGAATGGTCTGAGTAAAGAGCCTTTGGATAATTTTCTAGAGGTTCTTGATACGCATTCTAGTGGGTACGTGCAAAATGAACTTCTTAAACTATGGTGGCAATTTCAACATGAGGAATATCAATATGGACGGTGGAATCAGCCTTATAAAGATCCTACTGAAGTAACGCATATCTGTTTAGATAAGCAAATATATATATACAATTTCGTCTCGGGAATCTGACGCTAAAAGATCATGTTTGCCAATTTATAAGAAAATTGGATGGGAAGCATATCCTCGACTCATAGAAGGCGTTGAATCCGTTACTGAACGTAAATTCAGAGGAAGATGTGAGCCACAATCACAACTACGCTGTATATATGTGTTTTAATTTATGTCATTTTTATTTTCTTTTAATAATAATAATTTCCTGTTCAAATATTGACTTTTGGCATGTTACGCTTATAAATTCATATGTTGTGATTTAACAATTGCAGAAAATATATTTCTCAACATGTCGACGTCCACGGTAAGTAAAATAAAAAATATTTGTATATTTTTTGGATCTAGTGCAGGAAAATATTCAATTTATGAAGAGGTAGCAAAAAAGCTTGGAATAACACTTGCTAAAAAAAGATTCATTTGGTATATGGTGGTGGTGATATTGGTCTCAAGGGAAAAGTTGCAAAAGCTGCGCATGCAGGTAGAAGTGAAGTCTTAGGCATTATTCAGATTACCTTAGCCAGTCTTACTGGACCAACAATAGGAGAAGAAATGAAAGTGGACAACATGTATGAACGAATTACTCAAATGAGTGAATATTCAGATGCTTTCATTGCTTTGCTAGGAGGTTTCGGTACTTTGGAAGAAATATTTCATGCTGTTTGTTGGGCACAATTAAATATCCACAATAAGCCAATTGGTTTGTTAAATGTTAACAATTATTATGATAAACTGCTATCGTTTTTTGATGATGTTGTGGAACAGAGATTTATTTTATTAGCTTCGCGAAGGATGTTAGTTTCTGCTACGAGTGAAGGTGAACTTATTGATTTACTGCAAGGATTTAGTCATGAACCAGATGCATTCTTATCTCAACTTAATTGGCCAACATCCAAGAGTAAGAAAAAAAATTCATGTGATACTGAACTTGTGATTCAACGGTATGTTTTAATTTTTTTTTTCTCTTTAAGGTATGAAAAATCTCATCTTCTTCTT
>NC_133313.1:13896196-13897519 GCF_012295235.1 Primulina huaijiensis
TATATATATATATATATATTGTTACTTTATATATTATGTGAAAATAATAATAAAAACACATCTAATTATATATTATTATATTAAATGAAAATATATATATATATATATATAAATCGGTATATGAGTTTGTTTTTAAAATGAATATGTTTGTATATTTGAATATATAAAAGGAATAAAGAATCTAGGTTGTGATTTTCCGATAAATTTTATTACTAAGGGACTAGTAATAAGTTAGTGTGGAGGTGTGATTAAACTTAAAATTAATAATTTATTATATGTTAAAACATATATTTTAAAATTTAAGTTTCATTAAAATTATAAAATTATGTTATTTTAGTATTGTTTGTTTATATTTAAATGTCTTACTAAATATGTTTTATTTTCAAGTTTTCTACGTGTTGGTAAAATAATGATAACTCAAGCTAGAAAATTCAAATGGAGGTGATTCAAATATGTTTAAAATCCATGCAAAAGTATCTACAACTTTGCAGAAGACATGATTGCCTAAAACGTTTGTTAAGATGATCAAATTGTGAAAATATCAAAAGGAGAACAAATTTACTTTCAACATGAACAGCATATAGTAAAAAAAATCATAATTATTTCAATATTTAACCAAATGAGGTGAACCAAGTGGCCAAATTCATCTACAGATAATTCTCCACATGTTTACTGTTTTGAGCAGAGTCAAATTCGGTGATTAAAGTCGTGGAACAAAGCATTGAAAGAAGGGACATGGAATTGAAGTTGGAGGAGACAAAGACTATTATTACAACTACATAGCATTAATAAAATTTTTGACTCTTTCTCTCATTTGGCCTATAAATAGAGGCCTTGTGCTAGCTTGAGAATTATTCTATCTCATTGTAAAATATAGTGTGAGTGTGTATAAAAGTTCTAAGTTCCAATATATTTTTTATTTTCCCAATTATGAGTGATGTTTTTAGTGTTGATCAAAAGTAAGCTCAAAGAAAGCTAAATCTATTATGTCAAAGTGAAGAGGAAAAATTCTTGGTGAAGTAAGATTGTTTATATTTTGTATATTCTTTCTTTATTTCTTTTCATTTTGCTAATTTCTTTTTATTGTAGGTATAAAAATGAATTATTTGTTGTTATCAATTTACATCAAATTCTTGACACCATTGAAGTGGTTATCTTGATTTGTTGTTTAATTTTGATACAATAAATATTTATCAATTATTATTGTTATATTATACACACACACACACACACACATATATATATATACATACATACATATATATATATATATATATTTATATAATTATATCATATATTTCATTTAGACGATAGTGTGGCTCT
>NC_133313.1:13897894-13966677 GCF_012295235.1 Primulina huaijiensis
GTGAATTATAATTTAAGTAGTAGCACTCCTCCATGTGGAACTAGGGTTCCCACCACTTCGCATCTTTTTTAAAATTATCAAATAAATATATGTCTCGTAAAATTGATCAATGAAAGATTCTCACATAAGTTTTTGTTAATCTTTTTTATATAACAGTGAATTTTTTTAAAATATAATTTATAAATTTTTCACAAACAAGATAAATGACAAAACGCCTATATCAATAATGACAACACCTGTGATACCTCTTGTCTCACATGGTAAAAATTAAAAATTTAAAATAAGTTTATAATGAGCTACAATGGAATTCTATAGCAACTTGGGTTAATCATTTTCGTAAAGTTAAGACAAAATTAGTTGCTATAGAGGCTCATTGTGTAGTCACGCAAGTGCGGGCCAGAGCTCGGGGCATGACAGCACCGCTTCCAAAGGCAACAGACGTCCTCCGCTGCCAAAGGCAATAAATGTTGCTATTTTTTCAGTTTATTTTTAAAAAAATTGTACTTTTTTTATTGTTATCATTTGTTTTCTATTAAAACTTGGACACATATATTATTTAATAAAGTAAAACTTGAGATCTCGTATAAAAAAATACGAGTTAAAACTCAAATTCAATAATTAAAAAAATATGTCACCTTTTAAGTATAGGGAGGAAGATATTTAATTGAATTTTGTAGTCCAAGTTTTGTTTATCCTTCTATGTAAAATATAGTTACCTCTCAAAAAGCACTTGTACCCTTAATCTAAAATATATGGTAGTATTGGGTTTTATCTTCTATATTTTCCAAAAATATTTTATATAATTTGTTTTTTTCAGTTGTCCATTACTTAATTCATTAATAAAGTAGTCATTTTATGTAGGGATGTCAATCAGTCCGGGTTTTACCCAGACTCTCAATGAACCCGTCCCGTCTGGGGCGTGTTTGGGCATACCGAATGAGTCATGGGGTGAAACGTCCTGCTCTTTTTATTGCTTTAAAAGTACTAGAAAATTTTTTTTTCCTCTATGATTTGCGGCTTTTCCAAAATATTTTTCCCTTTTAAAATAAAATACCAACCATCTAGCATTTTAAAAATCAAGTGCAATAGTCATAAAATGAAATCGTCGCATGTTTACCAAACCTAAAAGCAATAAGTTTGAAAAATATAGAACATAATAAACCTCTCAAAAATCTCTCAAAAACATAAATAAATAGTCTTAAAAATCTTTAATCATAAATCATGAGTCAAGTCATAATGCGGAATAATAGAAGCGTTGGTCCTCGGGTTGTGTGCGCCTTCAGTCCAGTCCAATCACCCATCAAGGCCTCCCTCAACCTCACCTGCATCCACCACACCTAGTGAGTCTAAAGACTCAACATACCATAATCTTTATAACAAATAATACGTATAAAACCACATGCAACAGTGAAAATACTTTTAGGTAAAAATAACATTTCATGTCATGCATAAATAAATCTTAATCTTTTCCCTTTTTCCTTATCATAAAAACATTTTAGCATGATCATAAACATTTTCCTTTTCCTTTTCCTTTGTTGAATTCAGATCGTTAATTGTGACTTTCCTGATCATGATCATAAGAGTCGATGGATCCATCTACATGTAACCACAGTACTGGACGGCGGGAGACACCAGCAACACTCTCACTGGTCAACTGGGCCCTGGCATATCATTATTCGAATAGAAATACGATCGTCGGGGTTCTCTCTGGGGCCTTTTCCCATAAATGGGCTCCCTCTGGGGCCTTTTTCCCTCACGATATTCCCACTCTTACCGTTACCACAAATCTGTTACCACATAACCGTTACCACATATTCGTAATGATGGAAACACGATCGTCGGGTTCCCACTGGGACCATCACCCTCACGACATCGCCATCATTAACGAATTAGTCACAATTACTTCACTTCCTTCAACGTTTTACATTTTCATCACTTTATAAAATCATGCATAACATAACATTTTTCTTTTTGAAACCAAGCATGCAACATATATTTTAAATGTCTTCCTTAAATCATAAAAAATCCCTTAGACATTTAAAAATCATAATTTAATCATGAACATTTCATAAACATTTAAAAATAATCATAATATCATAAAAATATAATTTAGGGCACTGCCATGACCTTTACAAATTTCTAGGTGTAAAAAGACCGTTTTACCCCTATACGTAAAATTCCTCGATTTTGACTTTTTCTTGAATTCATTGACTCTAACATGTCCCAAATAATTATTTAAGCCTAAAGTAATTTTCCCATAATTTTATTTAGCTTAAATATTAGACTTTTTATTTATCATTAATTAATTATTTTGATGGTGTTTAAATCCCGAAAAATCCCAAACTTTAATATAAAATTCCTAAATTCTAAATTTAGTCTTTTTATATTATTTTAGCCCTTATGGACCACGACTCGACCCCCGTGAGTCATTTTTCCAATTTTTCTTATTTCTAAAAACCCTAATTGACACATAATTTTCACTCCCGAGCCAACTCTCGCTTTTCACGAGTTCCCCCCAAACAATGTGTAATGCCCGAATTTTGAAAAAAATAAAATTGTGGCAGTAGTTGTGATGGTTTATGGCTTTACGTTATGGTATAAATGTTATAGAATGGAATAGATAATGGATACGTAGAATCAAAGGTTGAATTTGAGTTAAATAAGTAATGGAAGTGCAGAAACGGTATGAAAAATGTGGCAGTAGTTGTGGTTTTCAGCATAATGTTTTGTATATTGATCCAATTGATGTGAGGCCACTTTTATTAGAAAGATAAGACGTAAGGCTATAACTTTCTTATTTTGAGTTTTGGTCAAATCATTAGGGAAGACGAGCCAAAAGCGCCCCGAAGTGTGTCGTGCGTATCGTCGTTCCTACAATGACACATGTTGGGGGATTGAGCATAACTTTTTACTCAGACCTCCAAATGACATGAGGCTAGTTGGAGATGCAAGCCAAGACATAGGCTACAACTTTGTAGTTTATCACTTTTGCAAATTCTGAAGTTAAAAATACGTTTTGGGCAGAATTCCGCGCGCCATCGTGCAGGATCCGGCGCCCTAGCGCGCCGGTTGCTGAAATTTTGGTGTTTGGGCAGCAAGGGGCGCGCGGCTGCTCCAAATCACGTGCCATGGCGCCCAGCACTTGTACAAAAAACGTGTTTTGAGGTTTGGATGGTATATATTTGATTGGGGAATGATTTTTGTATCATTTTCTCTTCTCTTTTTCCTACTCCATCGGTTTAGAGCTAGGGTTCTTCATTTTTCCTTTCATCTTCTAATTTCTTCTTCAATCTATGGGAGATTTGTTCAAGGAAATTATGAAATGAAGTTAGATTTGTAATCCTCTCTCCAAGATCTTCAAGATGGTGTAAGTATGTTATATTTTTATTCAAGTCTGGAAATAGGATGAAGTTTAGAATTGATATTTGAGATGTTGGAGATGTTGAAATTGTGTTGGTTTGAATTTAAAATGGAATTGAAGCCAATGGCAAAGTATAGGAGCTAATTTTTTTAGCACGCATGCTATGTGTTTGATGAAATGATTCAATGAATGTTTTTATGGCATATTAAGGTTATGAAATTTACGGATCTTGATTCAAAGCAGTATTGAACTAATTATGAATTTTGAACAGAAATTACTCTGTTTTGATATATGATCAAAGTCCTTGAGTTATAGTAGAATTCAAAGGTTCAAGACTTCTCACCTACACATTTCGATCTTCTTTTGGTAATATTTGAAAGGTATGTTACGGTCTATAACATACGAGGTAAAAGTGTCATTTTTATTTTAAATTGAAAACTCTATGGCTTGATGAACTATTGGTGATTTGATGATGATTGTTGTATATAGATGAGTTGATTATGATATCGAGATGATGATATTGATTTGCATCATGACATTGCATATTGAGCCACTTGTTGATTCAGATTTGATATGGCGGAGGTCGCCTTGATATATTGATTTGTTGGACGTATGGGGCTATAGTTGAGTTGGCATAGTGTATGCGGAGGTCGCTGCTATGGCCTGAACACTCTCTATAGGCGCACCATAGTCCTGGGATTGTAGAACACAGCACCCCACCCCGAGCGGATGAGTCGGTGGATGTTGCTGGGTGATTCTATTCCCTTGGGTACCCTATGACCAGATGATTCACTTGATCTTGAGATTTATTGATAGCCCACAGCTTCTGATCATGCATTGCATTATATTGCATCTTTATGAATTTATATGAAATATTTGAAAATTTAACTCTCATTTGTGATTGATTGTATCATACTGGGTTTATACTCACCGGCATGTCCGGTACCTCTTGTTTTCATGTGCTTGACGGTAGGTGAGGCGAGGCTTGGGATGCCAGAGTCCAGCTCAAGGCGAGGAGATACGAGTTGGAGTGGGATTCTCAGGTCTTAGGAGCTATGTGATGATGTTTGGATTTCTTTGGTTCACTACTTAATGTTGGCATGTTGAAAATTTATATTTCAAACATTTGAGACAATTAAATTATTTTGACGATGTTTATGTAAGTTTGTGAACAACAAATTATGTATTTTACTCAATCATTTGGTGTGTGACAATTATAATTATTAGTATTAGATATCGGACCCGAGGCCCCACACAATGTCAAACCAAAACTTGCCCAACACCCAAAACTAGACTACTGTACCCTTAAACCACCAAGGAAACCATCCCAAAGACAAAAACGAGCCATCCCAAGGTGACCCTATTCCGGCCGAGAATTTTATAGCCACTAGGACTTTATGTTATGGTGTTTAGACCCTAAGCCGACGCCCCAGCCCCTGAACCAACATGTCGTGCACCTCCTAAGGACCCTAGTGAACCACCCTTGCCCAGCCCGTGCCCCCGCAACGAGCCCCTGAACCCATGCAGCTGCGCGAAGACAGCCACAGCTGGGACCGCTTTTCTCGGGTAGAGTCTTAGCTCGGCTAGGACTCTTTCCCAGCCCTTAGCGTTAGTCCTAGCTTGGCTAGGACTCCCCCCCATGACTCCCTCATGTTCTTGGCTAGTTCCTGGAACGAACCAACCAAGCCCCAACCCATGCACAACAAAAACCGAACCCCCTATGCTCCATGACAGCAAATTCTGATTTTCCTGTTTTTCCTTTCTTTTTGGCCGTGAGTTGGAGTGTGTGTGTGGCTCTAATTCACATAATAACTTAGCTTGATCATCACTTAATGGCATGGCAGCCCCTTCACGCAACAGAACAAGTTTTCATGCAACATATATCATGGAAATCGAAAGCTATACATGCAAAATTCGAAATTCTGAAAATTAATTCAAGTGCTTCTTGCATCCAATAATTAAAACATTAATATGACATGATGGATGAGAAAGGGAAGATTTAAGCGTGCCTTTGCGTATTATACGCTCGAATAATCGTTGACGATGAAGAACGGGACGCAAACCTTGGCTTGATCTCCTCTCAACCTTCGAATATCTCTTCCACTTTGTGAGTGTGTGTGCCGTGAGGTTTGAGAGAGGGGTGGGAGAGTTTTTCTTTTTTCAGAAATAAAAATAGTGGTGGCCGATGGTTGTGTCTAGGTGTAGGGTTTAATTACATATTTTATACACTAATTAAATACTAACTAGGTTTTGGCCTATTAAGCTAAATAAATAAGCCTATTAGCCTAATTAGGTTTTAAATAAAATATTAGCAATGTTTTCTTTAATTAATCATGTGAATTTATTAGCCGGGTTGTCCAAAAAGTTCGTATTTTAGTTGAAAAACTAACACCGATAAAATTTACGTCCCGGCGTATAAAATCACCTCAAAACCCTTTATTTTCAAAAATACTAAAAAGCATCGACCATCTTTTAAATAATTAAAAATAATTATTTGATAAAAACATTTTACATTTATCAGCCCTCGGTCCCCGTTCCTCGATCGTCACTTGAATATTCTTTCAAAAATACCATTTTATGCATGATGACAATAAAAATCTCATTTAACATCTAAACAAGTATGTCACATAATTAAATGGCAATTAAAATCAGTCATTTACTTATTTTTCACTATTTCCTAGATTCGCATGCAGTTGGATTACGTCGTCTTAATTTTGGACCTTACATGGGGTGAGTCTCGGGTCCAATTTTTCAGACCCTTTAGGGTATGGGTCGGGTCATGAGTCTTATAATACCCGTCCCATACCCGGCCCATATATGTGTATATAAATACTCTAGGGTTTTAGTTTTATTAATGTCCATTGAGGATGTCAATATTTTTTTGGACAGCTAGTATCTCTTTTTTATTTAATTCATTATATCGTGAATAGAATTTATTTGTCATTATTAAGTGTGGTCGAAGACATGAATTAATTTTCTATTGTATTGTATTTAGAGGCTTGTTTATTTTATAATTCAATCATGTGAAAAGAAAATTAGTGTTTTCAATTTAAAAAAATCGGGTCTCATGGGTCTCATGGGTCTAACAGGTCCCGTTTGTATTCGAGGTGGGGCGGATCCGAATAATATTTAAATAGGGTGGGGCGGGTAATAGGTCAAAGTTTTTTTCATGAGACGGGTCTTGGTTCTAGCCATACCCGTCCCATTGACATCTCTAATTTTATGCAAGATTGAATATATTTGATTTTAGACACCAATGAGATCTGACTTTTCAAGGAGATCAAAATGTAAAATCTCATTACATTCATTTAAAATCTAGTGTTTTTAAAAATCATACATAAAACTTTTATAGATGAGGTAAATGTGATTGAGTTTTCTCAACACAGAGATTAAATGTACTCAATTTTTTTTAAAGTGAAAGATCTATCAGTCGATTAATATTTTTAAGATGTTCTATGCAAACTTTTCAACGAAGGATCTAGGGCTAATAGCAGCATGCTAAACAATATGTGTCGAAAGAGCTCTGGATATCGACAAAGTCTAAAATTCGAAACACATATAAAAAAAATCTCCTAAATATCTTTAAAAAACTATAATCATATATCAATTTTTTTATTCTATCATATATATTGTCTCCCATACAATACAAATATGGAATATACGTTTTGTCAAATTCTATAAAGTGGGAAAAAAAACATATAATTTTATAATATGTTGTGCTTTCATAGAGTGGACATTGGATTCTGTGCTCACTTCCTTCCCCGTTGTTTACATTCAAATTTGTTAAGCTACTTTATTTTCTGCAACACGCAAATAAAAATATACAGCTGTATCGATAAATATTATATATAAATAATTATATCCACTCGGATAGGCAATGTAATATCTGGAATTATTATTGAATGTTTCTTCTTTTTTCTTCTTTGAAAAAAAGATACAATGAAGAGTAGTAGATTTTTAGGATGAGATTTTTTAATGCCACTCAATATAAAATATTATCACGGCATTAGATAGTTTTTATCCCAAAACTTGTAATATTATTGAGATTAAGAAATATCATTTGTTACAAGATTTACGAACCAATAAAAAAAATCCATGGGCTTCCAAACAAAGGAAGTTTGGTGACGCCAGTGAATCTGCAACGACGTTTACTGTTCATCGAATGTGGTTTAAAGTGGTTTCGTTATGTTTATTCAAAGATCTATGATATATAAAGCATAAGTGCCAACAGTTGATAGTAGTGCACTTGTGTTTAATAATACGTGTTGTTTAGATATTTAGTACCAATAGATCCATAATTATTCGCATACTATCAATGTACAATGTCAGATTATAATAGAAATATTAATATAATTGCTTTAAAAAATTATAATTTTAGTCTTGTAATTTGACATATTTTGGTTTCAGTAATGGAACTAGTCAAAGTTCGAATTTTTTTGGTTTTTGATCTATTTTTTAGCTCGAACTACTAAATCAATCGAATATGATTTATTTGAGAGTAATTCTCTCATACGTGGAAAGAATGAAAACCATATTTTCGCATTAAATTCATCTGTTAAAAAACGAAAAATACAAAATGAGCATCAATACTTCAAAATGAGAGGAAAATGGTTTGACATTCTCTTTATTTATGTATACTTTTAATGTATATAATATAAATTTTATTTGTAACATGAGCCATATATGAGAACATTTATGAGAACCCGGAATTTCCGAAGCAAATCATGTAAGAAAAAAAACTCGAAACTAAGTTTAAACTAAGCTCAAAACTTTCATCCTAACTATAAAACTCAAAAATGAACTTAAATTTTCAGCTAACTTAACTCAAGGAAGTAGCTTCGAAGCTCGGGGATTAGCTCAACGAGAAGCTATGCTATAGGACATCGCATCAACCGAAGAATCGTCATCGGAGAAGTAAACCCCTAGCTCAAGGACTCGATCTTTCAACTCAAATTTATTGAGCAAGAATCGTCCATGAGCTAAAGGTTTAGAAAAACTTATTGTACAAGAGATGACCATTGAGTTAACCAAGGAAGGAACTAAAGGAGCTAAAGGTTTGGACAAATATATTATGCAAGAAATGACCATTGAGTTAACCAAGAAAGAAAACTAAGGGTTTGGAAAAATTTATTATGCAAGAAAAGTCCCTTTAGAAAACCTAGATGACTCTTGGTGCTTGGATCGATTGTTGACCACATTGAAGGCATTTCTTGGAGCCCAATATTTCGGCTAGGGGGGGTGGCACCTATAAATACACCCCAACATGTTAAAGAAAATGCACACCCAAAAGCTCCCACAAAGAAACCAAGAATTCGGCCAAGGCAAGGAAAGGAAAGGAGGAAGTTTCGTGCAGTTCGAGTGTTCAGTAAATAAGTCGAGGTGCTGCTGGATTGAAGACATATTCTGCTCAAGTTTTAAGTTGAAGTGCTATCGAATTTTCGGAAGAAAACTTCGTTCAAGAATCTGCATATTTCGAACCATAACTTCGAATTCAGTAAGTGGGTTTTTGCTATATATTCGTTTGTAATTTTAAACTTGGATATATATATCATGACATGCATGTATGTGTGTCTTCATTTTCAAAAAAATACAGTCTGTTGTTTTAAAATTTCGATCGATGTTATGTTATTCTGGTTTTTGATATTCTTTGACTCAGCTGTATTCGTCTAAAATTCTGATAAGTTCTGTTCGATAAAAATCGGAATTATGTGATGCACTATTACAACTTGATTTGAAATGGGACGAGAATTTTAATTCTGTCTGGCCCCCATTGGTGGGTATAAAACCATATTCTGTCTGGCCCCTATCAGTGGGTATAAAACTATGTTCTATATGGCCCCAATCGGTGGGTATAAAACCGTGTTCTGGCCTCACCCCTTAGAGGACTAACATATCGGAGACAATTTAACCATGGAAATGAAATGAGTAACAGTATTGTGTTTGTTCTGAATCGTTCTGATCTGTTTTTGAACTGCTCTGATTCATCTGATAACCTTTGTCTCATTTTTGGTTCGTTTCCGTATGATAAGTTAAAAGTATTGAATTTTGAAAGTTTGTTAAAAAGATGTTTTAAAGATTAAGTCCTATATGTATCATTAGAAATCGATCGACCCCCACTTGCTGAGTGTTTTCCAAAACACTCACCCCTTACAAATTTCAGATAAAAATGAAGAACAACTGAATGAGGATGAGCATGAAGCGTTCTGAGGATGGTGATCAAAAGACAAGTTCAAGAATATGAATTTTTATTCTGTTTCGTTTCCGCAAAACTCTGATGTAATCTGTATTCTATTGTCAATGTAAAGACAATGTTTTATTTATGAAAAATACTGGTTATTTGGCATTTCGATACGAGGCTTAATTGTTTTCAAGTAATTGTTAAACAATGCCGGATGTCACCGACGCTTCGATCTTGGGGCGTGACATTTAAGTGGTATCAGAGCCGTCAGGTTCATAATCCCGCTGGGATTTTGATAGACAAAATTTGACGAAGCAAAAGCCTAGTGCATTCCAACTTGAAAAGAACCTTCACCCTTGTCTCTAAATTTTTCTTCCGAGAAAATTGAATTCTATCTCCTTCAGCCACTCCGTAAAATTCTCAGTATCGAAATTTCCACGAAAACTTTGTTTCTATTTTTGCCTTTCTATCCTTTATATTGTTCTGATATTTTACCTCGATTTTATCCTAGGAAATGGCTGCTCCACGTACTCGTGCTCAGGATGCCCTTTGTATGCGTCAACTCACGATAGACAATCAAGCTAGGGAGATTGCGACTTTGAAGGCGCAACTTGCCAGGGAGAAGCAGCAGCTTCGCGAGATTAGGGACATACTTGAGACAGACGTACAGTGACTCACTCACCATCTGGACTTGGCTGAGAGCCAACTTCTTCAGATACCTACTGATTCAGCTCTCATTGCGCGTCTGGCTTTATTGAACAGGGATTTGCTAGAAAGAGTAGAGATGGAGAGAGGACGTGCTTGAAAGGGGATCGGTTACGGTGACCGGAAACGCAACGGAAGCACAAAAATTTTGATTTTAGCATAAAATTTTCGGCCACCAAGTAAATAATGTGTAGCAAATACAATAAACACAAAATGACATTCATAGTGTGTTAAGAAATGTACCTATCAATCACAAGGATTGATGTATGGCTCCAACTAAGGTGTAAACACCTTAGCTCTTCAATGGTAGAAACTATCTTCAAGCTTCCTTTGAGCACTCCTTGCTCAACTATTAAGCCCACCCCCAACTAGGTAGATCCCCTCTTAATTTGCACTGGAAAACTAAGAGGTTTTGTCAATGAGAATTATTTTCTTTCCTCAACACTTGAAGAAGAAAAATGAGAGAAAAATGGGGGAGAGAACACCATGAAAATTTCGGCCGTTGCATCTTGGAGTGGAGGGGAGAATAATTTAATTTTCTTGTCTTGGTTGTGAGAAAAGCAAAAAGCAAAAGGTGCATGCCTTGTATTATTTTAATAAAAAGTAATCCACAACCTTCCACCTCCCAAGCATGCTTTGTTATTTGATTTTTAACAATTAAAAATCCATGGACTTAATTTTAATTATCTCAAACATATTTGAGACTAATTAAACATTACTTGAATTTACCCAAGTCCCACTAGTTAAATAATTATTTTAATTGAGCTCTACAAGACTCAATATGATTTAATTAATCCAACACTTGAATTAATTTAATTATTTGGACTCTACTAGGTCCACTAGTGTTTAATTAATTCAACACTTGAATTAATTTAATTTAGTCCATAATAATGTTTATGAAAATCACAATTTTCAAATACATTATTCACTTGGCCAAACTTTTAATTTAGGAACACTTCCAAAAATAAAATTTATATTTCTCTCATAGAAGTCATACTTCTATTTTTCCTTACGCCTATAAACTCATTTATAAGCCGTTCAACACATTGAACTATTTTCTCCTTTATAGAAGTCATACTTCTAATTTTCCTTACGCTTATAAACTCCTTTATAAGCCGTTCAACACATTGAACTATTTTACTTCTCAACGGGATCTAGAAAGCTAGTACTTGTGTGGCCCTCAATGGTTCATTGATACAACTAGCCGTGGGTTCACATCTCCATGTGATTCGGACTAAACATGTCCTTATATGAGCATACCCCAATTGCTCCATTCTTATTTATCAACTCCTTGATAATAAGAACGTCAGAACTCAAGTCTGATAGTACCCAACCAATCATGTTAAACGCCTAGCAGCATCGCTTACATGATTCCCTAGGTATCAAATGATAGTGCCTGCAAGAACCATTCAATTATGGTTAGCGTACAGTACGGTCCCTTCAACTCATATATCCCGACCGATTCGACAACCATTGGTATATCGAGAGTTGTCAATGAATCGATACTATGTGTCATGTCGTAGTTGCATCGATGGTGTAATCTATGAAACCCCTTTCATAATTACCACCATACTCTGATCAGAGATTTCAAACTACATATACATGAAAAACACATAGGATATCCATACCCGTAGGTAAGCGGTGAATCCCCGACTACAATGCATCGACTCCTATATGTTTCGACAGAACACCCAACCTTGCCACCTGATGACCCCATGAGAGTCGGTAAACAAGTCAAAGTGTAATTCTAGCACATAGAGTCTCAATGTTGTCCCGGGTCATAAGGACTAATGGTGTACAACCATAAACTAGGACTTTTCCACTCGATAAGTGAGAACCACTTGGAAAGTCCTTTAATGGAGGGTTGTTCAGTGCACTCTACCAGGAGCACCTATCTGCATGCTCGGACATCACAATGTCCCCTACCAATGAAACATGGTACTCACATCGCAGATACTAGTCTCAAGCTCGAGCGGCCTATATCCTTCTTAGCGGCGGCTGAATCGACTAGGAACCGTTTAGAATATACAGTATTCCAAATATGAGTTTCATGATACTCATCATATGAGCATCTCATATTCTTTCTACTATTTGTATATTCAAGGGCTTTATCTATGCAACTAGCATGGGTATACAGATAAAGATGTGCCAAAACAATAATTTCAAATATTATTAAAATAAAGATTGCTTATACATAGAGTTTCATTGTGAACACTCGGCCAACACTTGGCTCGACGTGCACCTACTCTAACAGTGCTACTCAGTCTCGTCAGCGTCAGGAAGAGTTCAACGCCAAGCAGGAACGATACATTTCCAAGCTCCACGGCTCCATGGATAGGCTTCAGGATCAAAACAACTACTTGCATCTGGTGGTGGAGAACATGGAAGAAGAAGAGGAAGCACCGATGGAGGTGGTCGGCGACGACAGCGACAGTGACAGTGACGACGGAGATATGATAGACTAAACTAGATTGATATCATGATTATAATAAAAATATGATTGGAAAAGTATTAAGTGTAACAACTTATTTCTAAATAAAAATATGATTAGAAAAGTATTAAGTGTAACCCCGAGAATAAAATAGTTTTGATGTCATTTTTGTAAATAAGTTGAAAAATATTCAATTTATTTTGATGACATTTTCGTAAATAAATTGAAAACTAATGAATTAATTTTAAGGGTAAAATGGTAATTAGTGATATATCTTGATCATATGAAGTCCAAATGATTTGAAATTTGGATATAACGTAGAAAACTCAAAGATATAGAAGTTTCATGTTTTGAGTTTTGGAAAATGTGATCGTTTGACTGGTCCAAAGAGATATACCGACGTTAAAATGTTAAATAGTATATATTATACTCACATACGTGAGTTTCATTCTCTCAGAACCTATAGCAGAGAGGTGAGAAAGAAGAAATAGGGTTTTCGATTTTCTTTTCGATCGTGCGACTTATCGGTTTATCCAATCGACGAACCGACTTCAGTTCTGGGATCGTTGACACGAGGTCTTCGATTTGAGGTATAAATTTCATATTTTTGATGATGTTTGAAATTCGTTGAGTTTTGGAATAAATCCGATAAATTGTTAAATCATACAGAAATTGAAAATTGTTGAATAGTGTATGATNTGTATGGCTTTAACGAAGAAGAGATGATTATAGTGATGTTATTTTGAATTATTTCTTATTTATTATAATTAGAGAATTTTAATCGTTGGAGTGAGACTGAAGAATTGTTTGTCAGTTGTGATTAATTTTGAGAATATATGTGGTAGAATAACTGACAAGAAACTAAGTTTTGAAGTCAGAATTGAACTAGGTTATGATTTCGATGTGATATGAATTTTTGAAGTTTCAAAAGATATTTGAAACTTATATTATTGATTTTGAATGATGTTATTGATTGAAATGAATATGTTATTGATGTAGATAGATTATTATACTGATATCTTCAAGCTACATCGACTGGAACGAAGAATTGAGGTATGTTGCGACCGGGTAACATACGACAGGTATCTTTATTATATGATATATGTTCGATTGATTGGATTGAGATTACATGTCTATATGACTTATGTGTTGAGTTGATGTGGCATACATGACATGCACGTTGAGCTATGATTCTTGGATAACCTGATATGGTCGGATTTGATTATGGGGTTTGTGAACACGATGCTATGTTTGGCAATATGTGGCCCTTAAAACATAGACATTAGTGGCCCCGATGATTGATTGAGATTTGAGATTTGATAGCGCTTTGCCGACGTTATCATATGAGTATCCCTGATTGAGGCCGGTGTGCCAGCTCGAGCATTGATTTGATAGCGATTCGATTGATTATGACATGTGTTCAGTGGATGGGCATTTGACCTGATACCTCCACGACATACATGCACTGCATATCATATATCATTGTTTAGATATTTGTAGTATATATTGTGGTTGCTTCAGACTGAGCTTTGCTCACCCCAGATGGGGCTGTTGTTGTCTTTGTATGTGGACAATGACAGGTACTCCAGGATATCAGGAGACCGGATAGGGTACTTCTGGAGAGAGTCACAGTTGAGCTGAGGTTTTATGTCTTTGTTTCCCAGTATATAAGAGTTATTTTGATTATGTGTGGGCAGATTTGATGATGTGAGATGAAATACTATTTTTAGTATTCAAATGATATATTTTGGGCTCATTGTAAAGAAAATTTAAACTCGTTTTCTGCTGTAATTAATTAGCCCTAATCAGATTGCATTGTAATAACGATTAGGAGTTAAGGGCCTCACACGGAGTGGTATCAGAGCATAGCTGGGAATGCTCGATTGAGTCTTGTGTACACGTAATAGGCACAAATGAATTGTGCGTATGTGTTTGATTTATTTGTCTTACTTGCTTCTACTTGATTTAGTTTGAGTAAGTTGTTGATGAGATAGATGATATGAGATGATGATGATGTGAAATTGCTATTGATTTGTGATATTCATCCTTTGATTTATAGATAGATTCCACAAATGAAACTGCGAGTAGTAGTACTGAGAGGATGGTTGGACAATTTGAAGGATTGTCCATGGATCTGGTGATGGCTCGAATCCAGGACTTGAAACCACCGAGGTTCATTGGCACTGATAGCGCTGAAAGAGCTGAAGCTTGGTTGAAGGATATCGAGCATCTGTTTAATATTGTTGAATACTCTAAGGCTCGGCGAATGAAACTTGCTCTCTATCAGTTGAAAGACCGAGCAAAATCTTGGTGGGAAGCCGCTGATATTGGACTGAAAGTGGCAGGGATTGAAGTCACATGGGATGGCTTCAAGGCCCAGTTTTTGGAGCAGTATTTCCCTCTTTCTTATTATACTGTCCAAGATAATGAATTTAATAGTCTGCAGCAGGGAACGATGACTGTTGCAGAATATGCTTCGAATTTTTCTACGTTGTTGAAGTATGCACCTCACGTAGCTGCGAATGCAAAAGCAAAATATAACAGGTTTGTGAATGAATTGCATCCTGCTATATATACTTTTGTTATATCTGGTTTGCCTACTAGCTATGCAGAGGCAGTTGAACGAGCAAAGGCAGCCGAAGGTGGATTAAGGCGAGGAGGTCCACAGTATACTCCTTCACCTCCAGTATCAGCTCAGCAGCCTATCTTGCGTCCGAGAGGTAGGAAGCTTAAGAAGATTGGTTCCACTGTTTCTTCATCTTCTTCGAGTTCCAGCGGATCCCAGAGAGGGAGTCATGTGATTGCTCCTTATTGTAGCCATTGTGGAGGCAAATATACTATCGAGCAGTGTCGAGGTATGTTTGGCACTTGTTATCAGTGTGGACAGGAAAGCCATTTCTCTCGTGTATGTCCGAACAGGGGTACGACTTCGTCTCAACCCCAGCCAGGATTTAGAGATGGCCCTAGTATGATGAGACCTGCTGTTCTTATTCCCTCTTTTCAGAAATCGAATGTTCCACGATACCGAGGACCTGGTGGTCAGACTATCCAAGGCCCTCCTCAAGTGAAAGTGTATGCCTTGACTGAAGATCAGGCCAAGAAAGCTTCTGGTGGTGTGATTGCAGGTATTTGCATTCTTTGCGATTATCATGCACGTGTTGTATTTGATACAGGAGCATCTCACTCTTTCATATCTCATGCATTTGTTGCATCGCATGATATTATGTGTACTCCGTTGTATGATACATTGTCAATAGCCACGCCAGCAGGAAAGATTATTCTGTCTGAGCATGTTGTGCATAATTGTGTATTGATATACGAGGATAATGTGATATTCTTGAATTTGATCGTCCTTCCAATGCACGACTTTGATTGTATTGTTGGCATGGATATCTTGACAACAAATCGATCTACTGTCGATTGTTTTCATGGAGTGGTTTGATTTCGACCCGTTGATGGATCCAAGTGGAATTTTTATGGCAAGGGTTCCCAAGCTAAAATTCCATTGGTATCCTCGTTGGAAATGTCTCGACTTTTGATTAGCGGAGATTAGGTTTATCTTATCTACGCTGTTGATGTTTCTAAGAAGGAGCCTTCTTTATCTGAGATTCCTGTTGCGAAAGAATTCCCGGATGTATTTCCCGATGAGATTCCTGATTTTCCTCCTCATCGAGAAGTTGAATTTAGTGTTGATCTTATGCCGGGGACTGCACCTATTTCTAAAGCTCCTTATCGCATGGCACCTCTTGAATTGAAAGAACAATTACAGGATCTTCTCGATAAGGGATATATTCGACCGAGTGTATCACCTTGGGGAGCTCCAGTCTTATTTGTTCGAAAGAAAGATGGTACTATGCGAATGTGTATCGATTATAGACAATTGAATCGGGCTACTGTGAAAAACAAGTATCCACTTCCTCGTATTGATGATTTATTTGATCAGCTTCAGGGTACTTCTGTTTACACGAAGATTGATCTTCGTTCTGGGTATCATCAAGTGCGTGTTCGAGAAGAAGATGTGCCTAAAACTACTTTTCGTACCAGGTATGGCCACTATGAGTTTTTGGTTATGCCTTTCGGTCTCACGAATGCTCCTGTTGTCTTTATGGATTTAATGAATCGTGTCTTTCGAGATTATCTTGACCGATTCGTTATCGTATTTATCGATGATATTATTGTATATTCGAAATCGAAAAAGGAGCATGCTGAACATCTGAGACTGGTACTTCAAACTCTTCGCAATGGCCATTTATATGCTAAATTGTACAAATACGAATTCTGGATGGATCGAGTGGTATTTTTGGGCCACGTCATCTCGAGACATGGCGCATCTGTTGATCCCGTTAAGGTTGAAGCTGTAGTGAATTGGCCGAGACCTACGAATGTTCCTGAGATCCGTAGCTTCATGGGTTTAGTTGGTTATTATCGTCGTTTTATTGAAGGATTTTCGAAAATAGCTAAACTTATTACTCAACTGACACAGAAGAATCAGCGATTCATTTGGTCAGATGAATGTGAAGCTAGTTTTCTTGAATTGAAGACGAGATTGACTACAGCACCTGTGCTTCCTATTCCCTCAGGTACCGGAGGATTTATAGTGTGTACAGATGCGTCTGGTAAAAGTTTGGGATGTGTTCTAATGCAACATGGCAAAGTGGTTGCTTATGCGTCTCGTCAATTGAAATCTCATTAAACTCGTTATCCTGTTCATGATCTTGAATTGGCCGCCATTGTGTTTTCACTGAAGATTTGGCGCCATTACTTGTATGGAGAAAAGTTTGTTATCTATTCGGACCATAAGAGTCTGAAGTATCTCTTTTCTCAATCTGATTTGAATATGAGGCAACACAGGTGGATGGATCTCCTGAAAGATTTTTATTGTGAGATTCAATATCACCCGGGATCGCTGAATGTTACTGCGGATGCCTTGAGTCGTAAGGTTCATGATTCTATTTTAGCTTCTGTTTATATCGCCAAGGTACATGAGGATATATGTACTTTTGGTTGGACTTTTCACTCGAATTGGAATTATGTCACTGTCTCAGCATTGCAAATTGAGCCGAACTTGATATCGAAAATACGAAAGGCCCAACGAAGCGATGCTCAGATCCAAAAGTCGAAAGAACTTGTATCTACAGGACATCAGTCTGGATTTCAAATTTCTTCTGATGGTTCTTTACGACTTAATGGTCGACTAGTAGTTCCTGATAATGCTGATTTGAAATATGCCCTTCTTCGAGAAGCACATTGTAGCAAATACAGTATTCACCCTGGAGGTCGAAAGATGTATTTGACATTGAGACCCCAATTCTGGTGGAGACGTATGAAGAAGGACATTGCTGAATTTATTTTGAAATGCTTTGTTTGCCAGCAAGTGAAAGCCGAGAGAATGAAACCTGGAGGATTACTCCATAGTCTTGAAATTCTGAAATGGAATTGGGAACATATTGCTATGGATTTTGTGACTCATTTACCTCGTTCGCCCAAAGGTTGTGATGCTATTTCGGTTATTATTGATCGGCTTTCGAAATCTGCACATTTCATTCCGTAGGAGCGGACTTATCCTTATAAGTGAATGGCCCGTTTATACATCGAGAATATTGTGCGACTGCATGGTGTGCCAGTCTCAATTGTATCAGATCGTCATCCCAGGTTTGCTTCTAAATTCTGGGGTAGTTTCCAAGAAGCGATGGGTACGCGTTTGGCTATGAGTACTGCTTATCATCCTCAAACTGATGGCCAGACTGAGCGTACAATTCAAACGTTAGAGAATATGTTACGTGCGATTGTGATGGATTTCAGAATGGGATGGCAAGAAGCTTTACCATTAGTGGAATTTTCTTATAATAATAGCTTTCAAACGAATATTGGTATGGCACTGTTTAAAGCCTTACACGGGAGACGATGTAGATCACCTTTATTCTAGGATGAAATTGGTGAAAAACAATTTACTGGACCTAAATGATACAGGAAATGAATGATAAGGTTCAGTTAATTCGACAGCGGATGAAAGCTGCTCAGGATCGTCAAACGAGTTATGCGAATAAACGAAGACGACCCTTGGAATTCCAGAAAGGTGATAAAGTGTTTTTGAAAATTTCTCCCTTCAGAGGCACTGTTCGATTTGGCATGCGAGGGAAATTATCACCTCGATATGTTGGTTCATACGAGATCCTTGATCGAGTTGGGGATCTTGCTTATCGGTTAGCATTGCCACCAGCTTTATCTGCCATTCATGATATATTTCATGTTTCTATGTTGAGAAAGTATGAACCAGACCCATCACATGTACTTGCACCTGATGATGTTGAACTTGATCCTTCTCTTTCCTATGTTGAACAACCTGTTTGCATTATGGATCGGAAGAAGAAAGTATTGCGTAATAAATCGATTCCGCTAGTTCGAGTACAATGGACATGTTCCATTGTATTCAATGTATAGTAATCCATTTACTGATTTTAGTTTTGATATGTACTATAACTTGTGACATATTATATGTTTGCCAATGTTATGTATATAGAGATATTTGAGATTTCGAGGACGAAATCTTTTAAGTTGGGGAGAAATGTGATATCCCGAGAATAAAATAGTTTTGATGCCATTTTTGTAAATAAGTTGAAAAATATTCAATTTATTTTGATGGTATTTTCGTAAATATGTTGAAAACTAATGAATTAATTTTAAGGACAAAATGATAATTAGTGACATATCTTGATCATATGAAGTCCAAATGATTTGAAATTTGGATATAACGTAGAAAACTCAAAGATATAGAAGTTTCATGTTTTGAGTTTTGGAAAATGTGATCGTTTGACTGGTCCAAANCTAATGAATTAATTTTAAGGACAAAATGGTAATTAGTGACATATCTTGATCATATGAAGTCCAAATGATTTGAAATTTGGATATAACGTAGAAAACTCAAAGATATAGAAGTTTCATGTTTTGAGTTTTGGAAAATGTGATCGTTTGACTGGTCCAAAGGGACATACCGACGTTAAAATGTTAAATAGTATATATTATATTATTTTGTTAATATAATATAATATTATATTAAAATAAAAAAAAAAGATAAATATCTCAAATCATACGTGAATTCATAAGAAAGTTACAAAGAAAGATGAAGAGAGAAAATAATAAGGATTTCGATTTTCTTTTCGATCATGCGACTTATCGGTTTATCCAATTGACGAACGGACTTCAGTTCTGAAATCGTTGACACGAGGTCTTCGATTTGAGGTATAAATTTTATATTTTTGATGATGTTTGAAATTCGTTGATTTTTGGAATAAATCCGATAAATTGTTAAATCATACAGAAATTGAAGATTGTTGAATAGTGTATGATTTTAACGAATAAGAGATGATTATAGTGATGTTATTTTGAATTATTTCTAATTTATTATAATTATGGAATTTTAATCGTTGGAGTGAGATTGAAGAATTGTTTGTCAGTTGTGATTAATTTTGAGTATATATGTGGTAGAATAACCGACAAGAAACTAAGTTTTGAAGTCAGAATTGAACTAGGTTATGATTTCGATTTAATATGAATTTTTGAAGTTTCAAAAGATATTTGAAACTTATATTATTGATTTTGAATGATGTTATTGATTGAAATGAATATGTTATTGATGTAGATAGATTATTATACTGATATCTTCAAGCTACATCGACTGGAACGAAGAATTGAGGTATGTTGCGACCGGGTAACATACGACATGTTTCTGTATTATATGATATATGTTCGATTGATTGGATTGAGATTACATGTCTATATGCCTTATGTGTTGAGTTGATGTGGCATACATGACATGCACGTTGAGCTATGATCCTTGGATACCCTGATATGATTGGATTTGATTATGGGGTTTGTGAACACGATGCTATGTTTGGCATTATGTGGCCCTTAAAACATAGACATTAGTGGCCCCGATGATTGATTGAGATTTGAGATTTGATAGCGCTTTGCCGACGTTATCATATGAGTATCCCTGAATGAGGCCGGTGTGCCAGCTCGAGCATTGATTTGATAGCGATTCGATTGATTATGACATGTGTTCAGTGGATGGGCATTTGACCTGATACCTCCACGACATACATGCATTGCATATCATATATCATTGTTTAGATATTTGTAGTATATATTGTGGTTGCTTCAGACTGAGCTTTGCTCACCCCAGATGGGGCTGTTGTTGTCTTTGTATGTGGGCAATGACAGGTACTCCAGGATATCAGGAGACCGGAGAGGATACTTCTGGAGAGAGTCACAGTTGAGCTGAGGTTTTATGTCTTTGTTTCCCAGTATATAAGAGTTATTTTGATTATGTGTGGGCAGATTTGATGACGTGAGATGAAATATTATTTTTAGTATTCAAATTATATATTTTGGGCACATTGTAAAGAAAATTTAAACTCGTTTTCCGCTGTAATTAATTAACCCTAATCAGATTGCATTGTAATAACGATTAGGAGTTAAGGACCCCACAAGTACAATGCCATAATTGAATAAAATCGTAAAATATTATTAAAATAAAGATTGTTTTACATCAGAGTCAATAAAATCGGAGCCACGTTGGCTTGCAGGACACCTACTCTAACAAGTAGTTTATGGGGAGTTTGCCAAGTAGTGACATACATCACGCATTCAGGTCACTTCTTGGTGTATGCCACCATCAGGTTTCGTCAAGATTAATGTCGATGCAGCTGTTTTTCGAGATTCCCGGTCCATTGGAGTTGGGGTTATCATTCGTGATGATCAAAGCGTGGTTAAAATGGCTCAAGCATCACATTACAAGTGGCCAATGTCACTGGAAACTGATTCATTTTATGTTTTTGGCCTCAATTTTCTCATCCAAGTAAGCATGCTCCAGAAGCCTAGCTATATTGTGCCATTGCTATCTCGCAGCAACATCAAGTTTCAATAGTTTTGTGTCGAAGCCGCGCATGTTCTTGTTTCCTATAGTTTATCCAAGGGGAAGGGGTCTTTTGTTTTTAATGACTTTTGTTTCTCAACCCCTTCGTATAACATCCAAGGGGTCAAATAATATTTTTTAGAAAAAAATAGAAGCTAAGGGTATTTAAAATAAATAAATAAATGAGCTACAAAATTATTTTGCAATTACAATAATTAACACCACTTTTTTGGTTTCTACGTCCTATTTTTTGATACAATTCAAGATTAGTATCGAATTTTAATCCAAACTGAAAAAAAAATCATTAAAATATGGATTTATTAATTTTTTTAATGCATTTAAATCCATAAAATTTTTAATTTATATTTTACAAGAATTAGTTCTTCAATTATCATGAGTCAATTTAATACAGCAGATATTTTTAAAAAAATTACTGAAAATATATGAATTAAACAATATCTGATACACGCTTCAAAAATTATATTTGAAAATCTATATGCTTTTACTCTTCTAAATTTAGGAGATAAATAACTGCTGGATAATTATTACTTGTAAACACAATATTTTAACTTATATACATCACTCATATGTGATTAGGTTATAAAATTAACTTGATAAAAATTTGTCTGGAATCCAGAGTTCAATAATTATCTAGAGAGTGTTCGAACCATATTGCTTGACCCTGCTATAAATTTAAAGTATTAGAGTTGTAAATTTACCACCAGCCAAAGACGAAGCCACATGTATGTCCACCTAGGTTGTAGCTCGGGTGGTCTCTTCTATTTTTAATTTTTTTAGATTGAGATTCTAGCTCTACTTATGTTTAGCTCAAGTAACGAAAGTAGAAAAACAAAAATTTTTGTATTTAGCTCATACTACTTGATACTCACAGGAAATTTAGGGTCCGATTCCGGCGAGTGTCACTAATCCCGACGCAGGTTTTGAAATAATCCTGAGCCTGAAATCACAAATGAGACCGTTAGAAGGGGGCCAGGAGGGTGTCCTGGCGTAGCACCTCCGACGCTCAAGTCAGAGACTGAGGATATATGAGGGGAGCAGCTAAGGGCGCTGCTGAAAACAATATAGTGAATGCTAAATCATACGCTCAAACCTGGTATTTATAGGAGAATACTTGGACTGCTCATGGGCCCTTCACCTGTGGGCTCTAGAGATGGGCCGGGAGTTTGGGCCTGATCTTGATGGGTTCATCGCTGGGGTATCACCACCAAAGTAGAAAAAGAAAGACATAACTCAAAAAAAATTAAGATTTTAGCCCAAAATATCTAAGTAGTTAATTTACATATATTATTTTGCATTTTGTTAAGAAAAGTTTGACCTTTTAGTATCAAATTTATGACTTCAATACTAAAATATAAATTATTTTATTTCACTATTTTTTAACGGAAGAAACATTTACACCTAACCTAAATTCGAGGAGAAAATTTTACTTCTAGAAACTGATATCGTAAATTTGTTCAGTACCGTCAGTCAAGCCTGGCTTTATATCGATTCCATACAAAATTTCCATGATATAAGAAAATCTAAAAAACAATTATCCTAGTCGACAGCTCGTACGTGATCCTAATATAATTGACATATGGATTCATATATCTAACGTTTGACTCAAGTTATACAAAATATCAGAGATATAAATCATATTGTTATTTATATATATTGTTTAATCATTCACATATCATATATTTTTATTATCTCATTCTACGAGTCAAACGACATGATAGGTAAATGTTAGAAATGTTTCCACAACTGAGGTTCTATCTTCTACGTGTTATGTTCATACTTGGTCAACTGGTTGGAGTGGACATGACATTTATAGGCCCAAACCTGCTCTTTGGGCAGATCCAGGGTAATATTTATATGGGCTTTTGGGCTTGTGTAACTGATTGGGCCTAACTGACGACTTCGTAAAGAAATATCAGATTGTTAAGGTCTTTTATTGTGAACATTTTTCTTTTTTTATTTTTCTAAAATAATCTCCTCTCTTTTTAATTTTGATTTGATGAATAAATTAATGAGAGGTGGTTAATATGCATAATACATTAACGTATATCAAACAATTTAATATTTTATTTATAATTTAATTTCTTCTGACTATCAATTTTCTATTCACATAATTTGGATTTTAAAAAATTAATGATTTTATTCAATATTTTGAACGCTGACACGTGTACATAAATTTCTGGCAAAAACTTGTGTGAGACGGTCTCACGGGTCGTATTTGTGAGACGGATCTTTTATTTGGGTCATCCATGAAAAAATATTACTTTTTATGCTAAGAGTATTACTTTTTATTGTGAATATGGGTAGGGTTGACCCGTCTCACAGATTAAGATCCATGAGACGATCTCACATGAGACCCACCCTAAATTTCTAATTTATATTATACAAAAAGTCAACATCCTTATCATATATTTTTCATAGATATTTTCCAAAATAAAAATACATCAACGTCGAAACATCAAAACTAGACATGTTAAAATGGGTTAGAGAGATGGACCGACCTGTCTTTTGTGGAAATTATCAATGAAAGCCACCTATTTTTTAAGTGGCAAGCACTATTAGATGGACGGATTAAGAAATCAATCTAACCTACTTATTTTATCAAATGAGGTGTGTGGTACAAGGACTTAATCCATTTTGACATTCTTGATCAAAATTCAACAAAAATAAATTTAAAAAAATAAAGTAATACTTGTCAGACGATTTCACGAATTTTTTTCTGTGAGACGGGTCAATCTTACCGATATTCACAGTAAAAAAGTAATACTTTTTCATGAATGATCCAAATAAGAGATTCGTCTCACAAAATACGATCCATGAGACCGTCTCACACAAGTTTTTGCAAAAAAATAAAGAGAGTACAAAAAATTTTGAGTAGGATTCCATCATAATCGCATTATAAAATAATGATGTAGATGATTGAAATCGTGCTAACATGAGTTTAGTTTATATGCTCATAACGATACGGGCCTCGGTAATACGACGTCGGAGAGCAAGGACAACACAGGAAATTCACGGGGAAAATAATCTAGGCTCTCAATCCCAATCTCTAACATCGAACAACTGAGATTTCACAGCCCCTCAACTCCGAGGCGAGATCCGAGGAGTTTCCTTTGATTTCTCACGCTTTGAATCTTTTTTTCAGATCTTCCTGTGAATCGAGCTTTTGCTTCCATCAGGTAACAGAATCGTCAAGTTTATTAGGTGATTATATGAATTATTTCCAACTTCGATGATTGAGTGATAACGAAGTTGAGATTTGTTGTTTTTTTATTGTGGTCAACTTGTTCGATTTATTGTGTAAGTTCTTGTTTTGTTTTAAAATTCCAGTGTACCCGATGATAGAGTCATGACAAGCGTCGTATCGCCGTTGTCTTTTTTCCTCCTCCTAAAATATTATGTCGTCTCTGTTTCTTAAATTGTGGTGTAAAAATGGTGACGCGAAGTTGAAATATACGTGGGTTTCTTGACGCTGAGATCAACAATATTTATCTATGTGTCATGATTGGATTAGCTGTATATGTTTATTTTTGTTTTGGAGTTTGAGTTATGCTTGCTGTCCACTGTTAAAGGGAAGTAAAATGACCGAAAAAACGAGAATAGGCCCAACGAGTATAAAATGTACTTCAAGTATCACAGTCAATGTGCATATGTCCTGTGTATGATTTTTGTCACTATCGCTCTTTATCAATCTTGTGTACATACCTCAGTGCTTGTTTTTGTTTGTTTCGTTCACAACAGTCATGGCTGGAATGGCATCTGAAGGTTCCCAATTTGATGCTCGTCAATATGATACCAAAATGAATGAAATGTAAGCTCTTTGTCATGCCTTCATTCGGTGTTCTGAAAGAGCATTCTTTTGATAGAAACAATTTATCTTTGATTTCTCCTTTCTCTGGCCTTATGTACTCTTATTTTTTGATCATCTGTTTTTATTTCAGACTTGGAGCTGAGGGTGATGAGTTCTTCACTAGTTACGATGAAGTGTATGACAGTTTTGATTCTATGGGCCTGCAGGAAAATCTCCTTAGGGGCATCTATGCCTATGGTATATTTTAACCATATAATTATGTGCCTTAATTCTTCATTTTATTGTTATGTATTTCATGATGGAACTAACGTCCCCTGCAATCTTAATATTGCTTTTGTTTCTGATTGGTGTTTCGTCTCTTTCTTTACTGAACTATGCAAAAAATAAGGTTTCTGTTATACCATTGTTACTAGTTTATCCGTCTGTTGCAAGATTTCTAAATATGCGTTTGTCCCTCACTCTATAATTTGGCATTATGATGTGTTTTGTTTATATATCCGGCTTCCTTGTTCTGTTATTTAGATGTTGAAGACCCTATTTTGTGCTGTTTTGAAGGTTTTGAGAAGCCCTCTGCAATTCAACAAAGAGGTATTGTTCCCTTCTGCAAGGGGGTTGATGTGATTCAACAGGCCCAGTCTGGAACAGGAAAGACAGCAACTTTCTGCTCTGGAATTCTGCAGCAGCTAGACTACAATGTTGTTGAGTGCCAGGCTTTGGTTCTAGCACCAACTCGTGAGCTTGCACAGCAAATCGAGAAGGTTATGAGAGCGCTTGGTGATTATCTTGGTGTTAAAGTTCATGCTTGTGTTGGAGGTACCATTGTTCGTGAAGATCAACGTATTCTGTCCAGTGGGGTTCATGTTGTGGTTGGTACTCCTGGACGTGTGTTTGACATGTTGAGAAGGCAGTCTCTTCGCCCTGATTACATCAAGATGTTTGTGTTGGATGAAGCAGATGAAATGCTGTCCAGAGGTTTTAAGGATCAGGTATGTTAAATTGCCTGTATGTAGTGATTCGAAACTTTATTTTGGGCTATCAACCATTTTATTGTTCATAGTTGAGCATGATGTGATATTTAGTCATAATTTTGTCGGTGGAGATGAGTGTCATTTTTTATTTAAAGCCAAGGTTGTTTTTTTCAGATATACGATATCTTTCAGTTGCTGCCTCCTAAGATTCAAGTTGGTGTATTTTCCGCTACTATGCCTCCAGAAGCTCTTGAAATTACAAGAAAATTTATGAATAAGCCAGTTCGTATTCTTGTGAAGCGTGATGAACTAACACTTGAGGGCATCAAGCAGTTTTACGTTGACGTTGACAAAGAGGAATGGAAGCTCGAAACTCTCTGTGATCTTTATGAAACATTAGCCATTACTCAGAGTGTAATCTTTGTTAACACCAGGCGTAAGGTCGACTGGCTCACAGACAAAATGCGCGGCCGAGATCACACAGTCTCTGCCACTCATGGTGACATGGACCAAAACACGAGAGACATCATTATGCGTGAATTCAGATCAGGTTCTTCGCGTGTACTCATCACCACAGATCTTTTAGCACGTGGGATTGATGTGCAGCAGGTCTCTCTGGTCATTAACTACGATTTGCCAACTCAGCCTGAGAATTACCTTCATCGTATTGGGCGAAGTGGCCGTTTTGGGAGGAAGGGTGTTGCTATCAACTTCGTTACTAAAGACGATGAACGAATGTTATTTGACATTCAGAAGTTCTATAACGTGGTTGTTGAGGAGCTTCCTGCCAATGTGGCTGATCTCCTCTAATTGTGTTTTTGGTTGACTGAGGTTAAGTTCTTTTTTCGTACCTATTAAAGAGAGAATCAACTCTGGTTTTTAAATCCCTCCATGTGACATGGGCCCATAAATATTTAAGCTGCACGTGCCAAGTGATTACAAACAGGCGACCTTGTAACCTCATGTGAGGTGTTGAGGTCATCACCTTAATTGCTTTTATTATCTTGTTTTCATATTTTTTTAGATTAAAATGTAATGTATGTGTGATCGAGAGATTTTGTCTTTGATATGCAGCAGGGACGATAATGCGTGGCCCAATTTGTTGAGAACTTTTGGTTTGCTTCGAGTATTGTAATTGTCCAAAAGAACTTGAAATTCCTCAAGTCTTAAATTCGGATATTGAAAGTATGTGCCTGGTGATGTTCCACCAATTGGTATACTTGTGTAATATGTGTTTTTGCACTATGTATCAAACTAGTTATGTTAGGCACTTTCATTGTTTATATATTTATAGTCATGGTCGCTATCTGTTACTATTTATTAAGCAAGATGGTTATGGAGATATTGTATTGTCTTTTGGTATGGCAAAAAAATAAATTACATAATTATCTAGTCGGCAAGGCGCTTAGTTTTTTATCGGAAAAGGAATGCTTTTTCACCATCTGACGTCGAAGGTTCCCCCATTTTGAGAAATGGGAACCTAGTCAAGTAGGCTAGGATCGGGGTGGATCTATTCTATAGTATAGTAAATGGCGAAGAAGAGCATCACCTGGTGGTACAAATGGTTTTGTAGATGAGATTTTACATTCCCTGCGAAAAACCAATTAGCACATTTGTGATGATAAAGGATGACCCGAAAGAAAAAGAAAGCGAGAGATCATAGAGTGAATTAGAGACATTATCTCGAAGATAAAAAAGAGTTGGATTAACTTTTCCCAAGATCAAGAAAAAAAAAAGAAAAATGATTGACTAGGGCTAAAATCCCATGAAGGCTCGATACAATTTCATAATTTTTTATGTGACATTCGAAATCGCCTTTGTTATATCTTGTTCTATTGGATTCATCTATTTCAAATTTCAAATTATACAAATAACTCATAAATCAGTTTCTTCTCACCAATGTGGGCAAAATGAACCCTAATATTTTTATTACGTGCGTGTGTCCTTGATCCGTTTGTTTTTATCAAGTATGAGACGCCTTTTTGCCATGGAAGCTACTTTTCCTGATCGCAGGTGTCTCCATCAGATATGAACGAAGCTCAGCTAGATCTCAATATAATGGAGCAATTTTGTACAGCGACGATAGCAATGAAGAATATTATACCAAATGTTACATTTTAATTGATAATGTGGTCCCTTTGTCGAATTTTACATTTTAAAAGATGGAGCATTAGAAATTGAAGAGGTGTGGATTCCAATGATTTTGCACTTGTGTCCTGCTTCCCTTCAAAGAGGGGAAAAGTTTCGATAATATTTCCTTAGGTTGTGATAAAAATTGGTTCGCACATTTCCCTTCATTCAAAATGACTCTGAAGGAACAGGAGCCTCAAAACGAAAACATTAAAAGAAGTAGATTACCAGTCATTAGTTGATTGTATTACAAGAAATGGGAAAGACTGACCAATCTCAACTGTATAACCAAAGCAGTTATTCCCACTTACCTCTCAATATTATTAAACAATTGCGAGACCACAATTCTTAACAATCATCAACAATGACCATTTGTCTTATGTTACATCCCACAGTGCACACACTAAGTACTGTTGAAGGAAATGGCACAACTTGCAAGTTAGTGCACTAAGGTTCATACCAAGTCAGGCTTCCCATGATCAAATATTTACCGGGAAGGCTTCCAGCAGATGGTGCCAAATAAGTGATTTTCTTACTGCACAGAGAATTCCAAAAGAGGTCACATCGGCAGGGTGAATTGTGAAAGAAATTTATTGAGGACGAAGGTTTAAGTCCAAACCTTTCAAAGTTTATGTCAGTGATCCAGATGAATCCAGCAACATTACTGAGAAGAGGAGAAAAAAGGATTATAAGAGAAAAAAACAAAGACTTGTCAAAATTAAATTGGTATAGACATGTGAGTCAGGCAAATATGATGTGTATTTGTCCACTCCCATGAAATAATGAAATGAGGTGCACCTAAAAATAGAAGATATTTTAAAAATGGCACCAAACAGGAACAATCAACTTCGAAGGGGAATTAATTTTAAGTTCTCAAATAATTTTAAATCTATCACAGCAAGAAAATAATTCAGAAAATCCTTGTTTGAATCAACAATTTAACATTCTCTCAGATGTCTTTTTTTGGGCCAACTTGTAAAAGAGTTGAATAAAAGAGAAGTTGCCTATACCTTGAAATAATTTCAGCTGGTTCTGTTGCAAATGACACAGCTAGAATTAAGTGGAGCAAATCCTGGTTAACAGTAACAGGTATCAATCTTGTAGGGTCTGCCGAAGGCTCTGCGCCAATGGGCAGAGCAGAACGCGGGGCCTGTGGTCCACCACCAATGCGGTATATGATTAAATCACTGAAATTTGCAACACTAGAATGTGGGGAAAGATCATTAGCAAGACCATAGAAATATTCCTGCAATCAGGCAAAGCAAAAAATATATTAATTCAAGTATCTGAATTGAAAACAATAGCTGGAAGGCAATGTCTCTTCATAGTCAACAAGTGAGCATGAACATAAACACAACAAAGAAAACTAAAAACATTGCATACGCGTATTCTGTAAGCCCTGGACTTTTGACGAACTTTTGCATTCCTAGAGACAACACCACCAGACTTCTGAAGTTTCACCACATCTATGTTAGCCTTATTTTTATAAACATCTCTTAGCAAGCTCCAAAGCTTTTCCTGCCATAGTTCACGTGCAAGCAAGAAAAAGACAATTATCATGCATTAAGATCCATGTTTCTCGTGAATAAATAGGCATCCACTTACATGTAAATAAACACCTGCCTCTCCTTTCACCATTCACTTAAATACATATATAAAAAAAAGAAGTCTTCAAAGAGGCCATTTTTAAAGGGCTACCATTAACCCCGTATAATATAGTACCTGACCCAGAACGAGAACAACTGTGGCATTCAATGTATCAATTGCATGCAACAGCAACTGCCAAAAGGGGCATAAGACAGAAACTATAAGTTGGGATGATGACAAAGAATCTCTTTAAATAGCCAACAGGTTATATAAAACTCAAATACCTCATACCCAACACCTTCAATCCATCCCATGGTATTAATCACCATGCCTGAAGCTCTAGATTCAAGATTTCCTGTAAACTGTCTCTCCAAAGTTTGAGCAAGCTCTTTCACCAAAACCTTGTAAAGATCAACATTGACACTGAAAAACACCAAGTTGGAAGGATGGTAAACTCAAAGGTAATAAAAGAAATGAATAATGGTCACAAACAAGCAGCAAATGGTGTATGCATGCAACGCCGGGTACAGTTGATTAGTATTAAAATATAAAACGAGGAATGCTCAGCACAAACCACTCCATTACCTGGGAGTAACATGCCCATGGAAGTACACGAGTGGCATATCGAAAGGGATTCCTTCAACTGGATCGATAGGCAGTTCAACTGGAGTTGCAGCTATGCATCCAGGTATCGTTATAGATCCCTGGCCTGTGTCTAAATCTACAAAAGTCGGTTTCCATCCCTGTTTAGCAGCCCAACTCAATAGCATCCTTGATAAGGTGCTCTTTCCAGAATCCGTAGGTCCAACAACAATAACCCTTGGCCCCTGAATAAAGTGACTGAAGAGTGACTTCAAAATACGAATGGGCCAATAGCCACTTTTAGAAGTTTCAGAATAATGAGTATTTGATAACATTTGTTAGCAAAAGGAATAGAAAACAACTACTAATGACAGATGAAGATGTAGATAAAAATCACCCACCATAAAATTCATCAATTTGCACAATACATCCAACTCAAACCAAACAACTGCAGAAGGCAGACAAATTTGAATTTTGGTAAAATATTTGCTCTCCAATCACTTTTTCTCCATAAAAGTATCTTGAACTTAGGAGACGAAGGTTTTGCAAGCCTGATTTCATGTGAATGGAAACTGATCTATGGAGATTATGTGTAAAGCAAACTATGAGCGCCAGCTTTCATTGGGGATCTAATTTTAATGCTCTGAAAAAGCTGGAAGGATGCATACAGTTTAAGCTAATAAAAAACCAAAAATTGCTATTGAGTACCAAAAAGAGAATCTTGATATTAGAAAATATGAACAAAAATTCCTAGTAGGTAAAAGGTAGCTTAAAATGAAAGCACAGTATCCTTGTTAGTAGGTCTATCTATTAACTGATGGTACCTGAGAAGTATCAGAATCACTGGGTGCAGCTTTGGCACGATTTCTTCGAGCATCCAGCACGGCATGCACATTGACATAACTGATCATAGGTGTCTAAAGAAGAAATAGGAAACCGAGAATTCTTCTTAGAGAGTAGCAAAGGAGGAACGTATACATATGAAATTCCAGATAAACATGTGATCAAGAAAGACATCGTAGACCTACCTCATCAGCTGTATAATCAGTTTCGGTAGAACCATCCAATTCAATTGTTGCACCATACCAAGAAAAAATCTGGTGTGTACAATTAAACTATAAGCCAGAATCACAATATGCCATTTGCTAGTAAACATGAACTATCCACCAACTAGGAAACTTAATTTCAGTAAGGAAATGCTAAGGATTGTGCAGAGCAACTTTCTGAGAGATATTTAAGAAAAGAATGTAGCTTTGAATGCTAGTATTCTTCCTACTAAATTCTATGTTCAGAGGGAGGATTAGTGGCTCAAAAGTGAATTGAAAATCTAAATGATGAGTATTGCTAAATTACAGCAAACTTGAGCCTCGGCGGATAGTTTAACCAAATCCCCGGCGGAATTTCGGTCCCAAATATCTCTGCAGTGCCGCTGCTCAATCGGAGGCGAAGAGGGGCGTCGGGCCCGACTTCAACTCTTAGTTCACATTCTTTGTCCAGCTTCACCTGTCTCATCGTTGTTGAAACACCTGGTGCCCCAGTCGTAGCCACGGTGGCGCCGCCGTACGACATTCCGATGCTGCTTGATTTCTAGCAAACAAGTGACACGAACGAAATCGAACAGACCCAAACCAGAATCGTGAATTGTTGATGGTTAGGGCCCTAAGGGAATGAGTTTCAGGCCTAATTAATGTTTGGCCCATGAAAACTGTCTAAAATCGTTGGGCTTTATTTTTTAACCAGGCCAGGCTTGGATAATAATAGCTCGTTCAGTATAAACCCAACAATAGCCCATTTTAGCGTCGTAGAGAATCATTTTTATTATTATTATTATTATTATTATTATTATTATTATTATTATTATTTAAAACAATTCTATATTTATTTTTCCTTTCATAATAAAACATAAAATTTACAAGAATATTATCGACTTATAAATTCATATTTTCATTACTAAATAATTGTTTCAAGCTAAAAATAATCATATTTTAGATAAATTTTTACCATAGACATCTAAATTTAACTTGTAACAGATTATATATATTTTTACATGATTATGTTTATTAAATATTTTTAAAAAATTATACAATATATTTATTTAGCTGCTTTTCTAAAATACGAATTCTGACAGAGTAAGGTTCCTTGTAATTTTCCCAAATTTTTTTCAAGCAAAAACTACTCAAAGCTTGTGTTTATTTGATTGCAATTTGCAACTTTACATGCACAATTTCGCCAATTTTGAATGTAAAAAAAAAAAAGTTAAATCAATTTTGCAAATTTGTATGAATAAATTTAGTTAATTATAACGAAAATGAAATTTATTATAAGTTAATAATGAGAACTCGGAATTATCACGCACCACTTCAAGCGATTAAATAGAGTCGTCTTTATTAGGCCTGCCTAAACATTATTACTTGTAGGGCGCCATCAGAATTCATTTCATTCAAGAAAAAAAAATGCTAATCCAATTTAATACTTAAAAGTAAAAAACCTATCGTAAGATCGTTTCACAGATCAAATTTATGAGATAAATCTCTTATCCGATCTTATCCATGAAAAATTATTTTTTTATGCCAATATATTATTTTCCATTCCAACTATGAACCGAGTCGACCTGTTTTACAGATATAAATATTTGAAATTATCCCACAAAAACCTACTTAAACATTTTTGTGTTATTTTTGGGCTAGCTTTTATATTTTCTAACGATAAATAAATATATAANTGAGACAGATCGCTTCGACTTATATTGAAAAATAATATTTTTAATATAAAATTAATATTTTTTAATAAATTAAGTCGAAACAAGAACGGATTGTTATATTAAACATTTAACATGTCAACTCGACTTAGAAATTAGACGATCTCAGAGTTACAGTAATAATATTTATATAAAACAGAGATGCGAATAATCCCCCAAGACTGAGGGGAGATTCTGGCTCCAACAATCCCAGAAAATTTTTCGTCTCTTACGAAATCATATAGGCCTTTCACTCACAGAGAAAAATTAAAACCGTATGAGAGTTCACTGTTTATAGTATTAAAGAAACACACGCACGCGGTGTTGAGTGATAGAGATGTGGGAATCTGTTTTCTTAACGGTGGTCGCCACTGCGGGAAACAACATTGGCAAGGTCCTACAGAAAAAGGGCACTCTCATTCTCCCACCTCTGTCATTCAAGCTCAAGGTATTTGGTTTTGTATTCTTGGATTTTTGTTTGCATGTATTTGATGTTAGTTTGTGGGATTTGATAATGGCCTTTGTTTTATGTGAATCTTTGGCACATTTATTCTCTCTGTTTCTGTTAATGTGATTAGTTATTGCTTTGACCCTTCAAAGGTTTTTGTTTTCTTTCTTTAAGGAGGGCTTGAAATGTTGTCTCTTTCTGGTTGGTTGCACTTATATTCTATTGATCATGGTCTGACTTCGTGTTTAATTCTCTGTAATCGGGGTGATTTGTTTCCTCAAAATCGGTCTACTTCTTTATTGGAAATCTTGGATGACCTTGTTTTGATCTGTTCAGGTATAGATTTTGATGAGTAAGCTCACGTTATATGTTGGGAAAGATATGGGGTTTGTAGCCAATCGATTATTTTTCTCTGGGCCTAAATTCTAAGTTTGAGTCGCAACGGGTGAACTAGCTCAATCTAAATATCGGACTCAGAGTGTTCCATGCTGCGATCCTTTGCCAAATCGTATTTGAATTCTTTTTAAGCTTATGCATACTGGTTTATGGATTTGTGGTACTCGTCAATGACTCTGAAAAAAATAAGTCTTGTTGATCAAATAGAGTCGTATGTCGCAAAGTCTCTGGTTTCTTTTAAGTAGGAAAAGGATAACTTGGAAGTAAATTCATATCTAATAAAAATGCGACAGTTTCTGCGTCAGGAGATAACAGAAAGCAAGTATACATTTGCATGCTTTGATTCGATGAGCAGACTACCTAGGTGTTACCAGAGGTTACTTAGTAATATGATTAGCAGCATTTTTGGACTGTGAATCAGGTGTCATAAATTCCATTCTCAAGGTGTTAAGCTGTTTTTTTTGGGTTCTTTAACAATTTTTGTCAATGCTAGTAATTGAATTCTCATGTTTGCAATTGTAAACAGTGTTGTACGATGAAAGCCATATATTTCTACAATGGTGCAATATTGTCCACTTTGGTCAAAAACCGTCATAGATTTGTTTTTGGATTTTACCCAAAAGACATCATACCAATGTAGATATCATCTGACTTATAAGCTCATGGTCTTCCTCATATATTTTCAATATGGGACTTTGGTTGCATTTCCAACAATCTTCCTCTCAAACAAAGGACTGTCATTTGCCTCACGGTCCCAGCATCCCCTCAATCCCATCCGTCCAACCTTTCGACAACTCCTCTCCACTGCGTTGGGAGCGCATAGGTTACGTGAAACATTTGGAGCACCGTCTGCCTCAATCTCATCACGGATTTATTGGGAGCCCACTTGAACAATCCTCTCCTCTTGAGCTAGCTTTTGGGGTTGAGTTAGGTCCAAGTCTCAATCTTAACATGATATCTAAGCCAGGTTCTACTGTTATGTGTAGGGCTGTCCATAGTTGGGCCACCCAATTCTGCCCATAGTTGGGTCATTTGTAAACTTCACGCTCCAGATGTTCATTCCTGGGCGTGAGAGGGTGTGTTAGTTGTCCCACATCGGTTAGATAAATTCCCTGGGAGTTGCATTTATAGATTTGGACAAACCTCTCCTCTTGAGCTAACTTTTGTGGTTGAGTTAGGTCCAAGTCTCGATCTTCACAAGCCTTCGTCTCCTTTGTTTGAGTATCCGAGTATTTCACCCACATAGTTTGATCTCATCATGGCTCTGATACCACTTATTGTACAATAGAAGCCACATATCTCCACAATTGTATGATATTGTCTATTTTGAGCATAAACCCTCATGGAAATGTTTTTGAACTTTACCCAAAATACCTTATACCAATATCTTCCAACTTATAAGCTCATGGTCTTCTTCATGTATTTCCAATGTGAGACATTGATTGCATTCTCAACAAATAGTTTTCATTTGCATGTTGGCCTTTGTTGATTCTTCTTATTGCAAAATAAAATGCACGCAAGTACTTCGACTATGTGTTTCTTGCCCTTTATCCTTCTGGCTCTCATTATTCATCTTCTCCTTGTTTTTTCCTTCTATTGGCATAATGTTAACAACATCGTTAGTCTCTAGCTTGGAGGGGAGAAATATGAATTTTCAGCTTTATTTAAAAGTAAAATTAAAGCATGTGTGCCAAAATGTTTTCATTTTTGCAGGTGATAAGGACGTATGTTTCCAATAAACCTTGGGTTGTTGGGTTTCTGATGGATATTCTTGGAGCGTTCTTGATGCTACTGGCATTATCTCAAGCACCTGTATGTGCTACACTTTATATGACATTAATTGCGTTCACTATTAATTAATGTGCTCTCTTATTGGCCATCGTATTGATTGGATTCAGAAAATTTATGTGTGACAGGTATCGGTTATTCAACCTATTTCTGGTTGTGGATTTGCTATCCTCTCAGTTTTTTCTCATTTTTATTTGAAGGAGATGATGAATGCAATTGACTGGATTGGAATCACATTGGCCGGCATTGGAACTATAGGTAATGTAAGTTCATTGGGACGCGGACTTCTCATGTACTTGTAATAATTTTGGTATCTGGTTGTATATTTGCAATGTGAGTTCCTTATTTCCAGACGGTCAGACTCAAGAATTCCATGGAGAGGGGAACGACTCAAAGGAATGTTTAGAAGAAAATGTACTTGTAAAATTTTATATTATTTTTTACCACTTGAGGGGTGGTGGTTGTGGCCTGGGCAGGCGCCGCACCTTCCTTGCCCCATTGTGTATCCCACGACTACAAGAGATTCCCAAAATATGTTTCTACTCGGCCTTTCTCTGGTTTTATATTAGTTCATCTTGTGGTGCAGGAATCGGTGTGGGAGGAGAGGAGCAAAAGGCATCTTCAATCTCAGTTTTTCATTTACCATGGCTGGCATTTGTGGTTGCGATCTTGTTTGTAAGTATCTTACTTTATATGATATTTTTGAACCACATTTGAATACTTGATATTTTAAAAAGATTATGCTAATTAAGGTGATTCAGTTAGAGCGGTTTCCTACAAATTCACTATCCAAATATACTCACCTATTTATAAATGTGGTGGTTGCATTAAAAATCATGGGAGAATAGTAAGACTTGTCGCTCTTTGGGTATATGTGTTAACGTAGCCTTGTGGCTGAGCCATGTAATTTTCTTCATTGTTTCCTTCTTTCATTTGCTCTTTGTACTCAAAATTTAGTAATACCGTGTACGATGTTATAAAAATAGTGCAATTTAATAGGGTCATGCAATTTGTTGTTCATCGATTCAAACTATAGTTGTGTAGTGCAAGAACTTTATGATATGAACATATAAGTGCCTATTTAATATAATTTATTGATGGTTGTATGATATTGTTGCTTTGTTATGTTTCTTTGATCCTTCTCTAACAAGAAAAATAATTTGAAATCGTATGGTAAAAGTTATTCTGGGATAATTTCCTTAAACTTTTAGTTGCCTTTGAATTGAAGGATTTGAGGGGATTTGATTTCAAATCTACATCTCAAATCCATTGTTGTATGCACTTGGATCAAAATTGTAATGAAATATTTGAATACCCTTGTGTTGCCCAAATATACATATTTGTTTTAATTGCAAATTCACTCTCCAACCAAATCATTTGAAATCCAAATCTTTAAAATCCACAAATCCAAATTAATGTTTTGATAAAGAATAGGTACTTCTTAATGGATGGCTTCGTGTGTACAGACGCCAAAGAACAGAACAAGAATTGGTATGTTTTGAATATTTCTGCTGGTAACGCTACAATATCGTAGTGACGAACACGAGCATGTCTCACGAACTTGATTTATGTCCTGTCACATTTTGCTACACAGATGCAATATGAAGTTATCGAGGAAATAATATATGGCTTGGAATCCGGCAGTTTATTCGGGTATATGGTTACTCCCTGACTGTAGAACAATTGTACTTGTATTCTTGTTATTTCTCTCTCACAGAAGTTATTTTCAGGATTGCATCAGTCGTATCAAAGATGGGATTTGTGTTTGTGGAGCAGGAATTTTCCAAGTTAATGCTTCCCATCTGCATTTCAATCGGCATTTTCTGCAGCGCGTCTGGATTTGTCGTCCAGGTAATGTAAAAGTTGATTTGATCGAGTGTTCGCGTGGCTTTATATTTGGATGAAATCATTGTGAGACAAAGTTGTTAGATTTTGTTGCCTGTGCTTTCAAGATCACAATGTCATGTATCCGTTTCGAACAGACCCGTGGTTTGAAGCATGGGAGGGCAATTGTGGTATCTACTTGTGCAGCGGTTGCTTCAATCGTGACCGGTGTACTCGCTGGTATTCTTGTTTTAGGGGAACGATTGCCTTCAGCACCAGTAGCTCGTTTCTTGCTTCTAATTGGATGGTACCGATCAATAATTATCTTTCCTTACACTTTCCATCTGTTTAATATGTTCGCAGCCATTAACCATTTTGTTTACCAAAATGTATTCGTGTTCCTTTTCATATCTCCCAACATAATCATTAATTTTAACTCAGTTTTTCATTAGCTTCCAAAATATTTAATATTATGTTATATTCTGATTTAAAATAACATGTTCCAACTCACAAATTTATTTCTATGTTATGACCAGAGAGAATCACCGGAAATGGAAAATTTTCGCTTTATCTGGTTATTTACAAATGCAGGTTATTCATCATAATCGGTGTAATCCTACTGGTAACATCAACAAGACTGATACGATACCTTCCGAGGCCACGGCGATCTCTTGCACGTAGCGGCATGGAACATAATTTTGGCACGCGGACATGGGACACAAATCCGAGTGCTGTTATACAAGCCAGCACGTTGCATCACTTGCTATCGCCTCCCTCGAAATCAAAAGCTTGATCATATACAAGAAAAGAAATGCTAACATCATGGGATGACTCGAGGATCTTCCGAATGTGAATACTTCGGTGGCCCTATAGCTTATGCTTGATCGATTCTTTGACAGTGCACAGTTCCTTGCATGATTAGTTCGGATTATCCTATGTTGGATCAAGTCTATAACAGAACTGCCATACAATATGTGTGTTTGACAAATATTAGCATGTTTAAAACATGTGTCGAAATGAATCGAGTCGTTCAGCTACAAATGCATATATGTCTGAATCACGAGCACGCATGCAGATGATAAATGTAAATATTGGAATTTTCGAATTTTTTATCTCCTTGGCAAGTTTTATGCACTCTCAACTGGCCAAGTAGATGTACTGCCTTTTTGAAAAAGGTCTCTGAAACACTATGGTGCATTTTCGAAGAACACGTAAATAGAAACAAGAGACCACAATCCTGCGGATTCAACTGGATGTGAGTGGGGGCGGTGCTGCGTCGGAGCCATAAATATCTGAAGGGCGTTTTAGCAATTTCGGCATGATTCAGTATCACCCTATGATAATGTATCACCACAATTCACGCTTGTGTTTTCAATTTACTATGTTGGAAAATTATATCACCAACTCAATGTTACAGTCTTAAAACTTGTTAACAGTATCTTTTCATGCAAAACATGAAAGGAAACAGATATCATGCAATAAATCATGAGGAATATAATGCCTACCACAAACAAGATTTTCATTATTATTTTCTTACAGATGTGTAACTACCCAATTGCTCCATTTGCCAGCTTTCGTGCGGGGCTACATGGTCATTGTAAGGAGCGAATTGCTGCGAAATTCCAAAGCGCCAAAATTAATTCTAACAGAAACATCAGTGATGCAAATAACTTGAGAGTGTTAAATATAGTTCAAATTTGAGTACCTCCATCTTAGTTAAAAGCTCGTTGGCGGTAGGAGCAGAAATAACTATGTGCCGAGCACCTGGTTTTATGAAGCCTTCTTCAACACCTTTGTCGAATAAATTGAGCAATAAGTCATAGTAACCATCTACATTTAGCAAACCAACCTGTCCAAAAGCAACACTTTATCAACAAGTAATAAAAAATTCACTCGTTTTCTTTGAATAAAGATAGATGCATCACCGGTTTTTTATGAATTCCGAGTTGTGCCCATGTTATCATTTCCATTGTCTCTTCCATGGTTCCGTATCCTCCTAGAAATTACAGGATGCAGACACAGACACAGACACAGACACAGACACACATGTTTATAAATAATATTTCTTAAAAAACAAAACAAATTTATTGGGAAAAAAGATATTTATGCTTTTTTTTTATTGTACATTTACCAGGGAGGGAAATGAATGCTTCAGCCTCTTTAGCCATTTCAGCTTTACGCTCGTGCATATCTGAAACGATTCTCACATCTCCAACAGTTCCGCCGGATATCTGTCAATATAACTCAAATACAATACCTCATCAGGAAATAAATAAATAGAGAAATAAAAAGTACAAATACAATAAGGTCCCCTATGAGGATTTGGAATATCAAACTGGATAGTTAAATAGACAATGGTGCAAGACTGCAAGTCTTATTCAATTTGCAACATAGCCTCTGTATGACTTGGTCTAAATAAGCCAGACAACCCTCAGAGTCCCAAAACTTGACCAGAAAGTCCTAGCAATCTTGATTGCTCAGTGAAATATCGGATAAACAAAACAAACATGTTAGTACAAAGTCCATTACAAAAGCTGTAAAATATAATGCAAATATACCTCAAAGGGAACTAGAGCTTTGGGAATAACTCTGCATAACAAAAAACCGGGTCAAGGATTTCTTACAGCATAGAAGATCGTGCATGTTTTACGTCATTTTTCCTAGAAAACTTACCCAAGAACATGGCAACCTCCATCAAAGACGCTTTGAGAAATTAACCCCATCAGCCCGACACTTCCACCACCATACACCAAGTCTATCTTCCTATTTACCTGCAACCACCAACCATTCAAAGAGTACACAACTCTTTCACATAACAAGCAAATGATCAAATGGAACAGCATGAAGATCATTTAATACATTTGAAGCTTGGACTCTACATTTTTTCTTAAAAAAACATGAGAATCCCAATGCCACAACAAAGGAAAACCACTTGTATAAAAAAATATAATTCTTGAGAAACACATTAAGGGCCATTGAAAAGCTCTAATCAATAAAGTACAAGAATCCCATTCTTCCTAAAGAAAAAATTCATCCCAAAAGTCAATACCTTGACTGAAAACCAAGGAAAATTAGCAAGTCAATTGCAGCCAACAAATATTAAGATTCAACAAAAAGATAGAATCTTTTTTTCCCCATGAAAGGTAAAAGGCACCAACCAGTTCATTTCCCAAGTCATTAGCAGCATCACTAAAGACTTTCCTGTGTCCAGGCTGACTTCCACAAAATACACAAATCTTCTTGAACTTGCTACCCATGCTGTCCATTCAATCCACAGTTATTCACACTAAGTCACTAAAATCAAATATAAATCTATGATAATTCAATCTTCACAAGTAAATTATAATGACACTTCACAAAAAATGAACAAAAAGATCAAAGGGTAGGGACGAATTAACATAAAGACAATATGGGCATCTCTTGATTCAATGAAAAATATCAGTTTGGATCACAAAAATCAATAGACATTTAGATTTTGCGGCAGTTTTTGCTAGTGTGTGTGTGTGTGTTTTTCCGCAGACTCGCATATATTGATACATATGATTGATGGAAAACAGAGAAGCAGCCAGAAAAGGAAAGCCAGAAGCTGTCTCATTGGTCATGTTTATACCGCTTGTACACGTGTTTTATTATTTCAGGTGGTATTTATTTATATTTATAAATTAAAATATATGTTGGATCCTACATATTTTACCATGAACTCAATTTTTTTAACAAAAACTTTTATTAACCGATATCACATATTAATTTTGTGGGATAGATTTCAAATCTACTCAATTCATAGAAAAATATTATTTTTTATTTTTTAATTATAAATATGAATCGGATTGACTCGTCTTATATATATAGATTCGTGACATATTAACAATAAATCTACTCATTTTTAATATTTTCTATTATTTATTTCACGTCTACTTTTCTTCTCTTACTATGTATAATTTTCATTTCGTTTTTCAATTATTTTTTCATTTAAATTGTTTTTATTTAATATAATTTATAAATTATTGGTTTCACATATTTTATGAATGTGTTATATGTTATATTGAAAGGCAAACTTTCAATAATTCCCCATTTCCGTTCTTAACTTTTTTTACTCCTCATTCTTTTATTTTTTTGTTTTAACTCCTCAATTTTCTTAAAATTTTCAAAAACATCCTTAATCTTCATGGATTCTGGTACGTAGCATTGTTATACCTACGAGCTTGTTCTTATAGCATATAGTCTCAAGACATATATCTACGCAATGTTTCCAGCCTATATACCATAATCAAATGATCGATTATATATATATATATATATAAATGGTTCATCATGCTTCCGTATAATAACTTGAACAGTTTATCTTTTTGACCAGAGTGCAGTCGGATTATATCCACCGAGTTTTACAGACTGCTCCTCACAGCCCAACCACACGATCGCAACCGATGGTTTCTGATGCAGATTCCTTCAATCACACTTAGCACAATCATGTTTCGTTTCCTAACTCGAGGTGTATAGTAAAGTAGTTCAATTTGAAACTAATAAATGAGAGAGACATAAGCTGTAACGTCTCGAAAATCTGAAGGTCCACATGAACCACATGCATGCGAGTTATTAAATTCTTTGGTACTTTATTAAATTGTTTTAAAGCATAAAATGCATGTTTATTCCATGAATTTGTGTTTAATTATTTTTGTACATTTTATGCATAATTCATGCATGATAGGATTTAATTCATGAAACTTTAAAAGTTTATGCATTAGGGTTTCTAGGTGCACTTCACGTTCGATCGAGGAACGAAGACCGGAGAATTTTCAGGAAAAATTTTATTACACGATTTATTTTTATAAATTAAGTTAAAATGTTTGTAAGTGTATTTTTCAAAAATGAGATTTTATTGGGTATTTTACCCGCATGATTTTAATTTTTAACGGTACGCAAATTTTATCGAATCGGGGGACTTTTTAATGGTTCGACTAATCTTTTCAAAATATTTTTAACACGAAATATTTTTCGGGAGTGTGTTTGGATTTAATGAGCCTATTTTTAAGCTTATTGGGCTTAATTATCTTTTTAATCTTTTAATTAAACAAGTTAGGCCCATTAGCTATTTGATTATTATTTATTAACCTAAACCACTCCTTAACCTAAACTAATCCCTCCCACCAGCCGCCCATCCCCTCCAATCAGCCATCCCCTTTGTGAGTGCAGCAGCAAGGTTTTCGGTTGTGTCTTTTTCTTCAAAAATCAAGCGTTACTCCACGTATCGGTTTGCTTCCCTTCGAGCATGTGTGCACAAAAATTATCAGGCATGCCATGTTTCGTTTTCTTTCTGCATCATTCACGCTGTAAATAAGCTGTATGTGTGTGTGTTCGGTTCAAATAATTTCAGATCTTTCATATACCATGTTTATGTCTTCGGGTGGTATGGTTTCATTGCATAACCTTTCACTACTCACGTTTTTGTCCTGACTCTGTGCGAGGGTGCTGCTGATATGTGGGTATGGGAGACCATAACGTCGAGGATGATGTGATCTTTGAGAGGGAGTCGAGATCTAAAGGGCAGGCTTGTGAACCGTGAGGTTTAGAAGGCTTCGGCTGTGCATGAGTTAGAACCCCGCCACGTTTTAGAACTTGTTGAGTCTAGTAAGATGTTGTACGTGAGCCATGGGTGTTTGGTTGAGATAGGAGTTCGGTCATGGGAGATAGAGCTTAGCCGACAGGTAATGGGTTAGGCTAGGCCGTTTTATGCCATGGTTTTGTGCAGCCGCTATTGTTTGAGTTTGGCTTAGTTTAAAAGGGGTCATTAGGTTCCTAATTGTGTGGTTTAAAGGTTGGATAGGTGGTGGGATTAGAGAGGACCGAAAGGTTGTGAGTTTTTGGGAAATTAGTGTGCATGAGGTGGTGAAATATGAGAGGGCCGAGAGTTTTGGCAAAGTTTGGAGTTTCAACCGAGAGTTTGGGCTGGAAAAAAATATAGTTTAGGATCTTTTAGTATTTTTTTTAGATATGGTAAAATTTGGGAAAAATTTGGTTCAGTTTCGAGTCGATCCGGATTAAAACCGGGAATCCGGTCCCAGTTTTAAAACAAATCGGTTAAGTTGTGTATTGGGCTCGAGTTTACGTTTAGGAATGCTTTTGAATATGTTTTGGGATATTTTAAGGAGTTTGGTAAGCTTCGGGTCAATTTTAGAGGTCCAGGGTTGAAACGACAATTTTTGGGTTTATAGGGGCAAAATGGTCATTTTGCACCCGGGGTGAGATTTTAGTCCTAGCAGCGCCCTGAGCACAAATCATGATATTTTTAAATTTTCATGCATCACGTTTACGATTTTTAAGCTATTATAATAATTATGGTGCATGTTTGGTTTAAAGGAATTAAGAGAGAAAAAGTAAGAAAGTGAAGAGCACTCCGTCTCCACCGCGCCGCGTCGTTATTTCGTTTGTTTTCTGTCAAAACAAACCAAGGCATGTTTATATCTTCTTTCACTCTTCAATCAAGTCATATAGGTATTTTTAAATATCGCAAGTACATGATTTTAATGCAAGAAAATCGAAATTGTTCATATTCAATTATGTTATTTAATTATATTACGTGCAAAAATATTCATTTTGAGATTTATGCGATATTGCTTGTGGTCACTTTACTATCATGCTTAAGTCCGGTCGCCAGTTACCGGCCCGGTCGCCAGTTACCGGTCAGTTCAGTTGTTTCACCCAGTATACTGTGGCAGTAGTCTGATCAGACATACATTATTAAGTCCGGTCGCCAGTTACCGGCCCGGTCGCCAGTTACCGGTCAGTTCAGTTCAGGTCAGTTCAGGGACCACTTGCGTAGACCATAATCTCACCAGAAAATTATTACAAGTTATTTCATTACAGGGCTCCAAGGAGCAAACATTTTCACTATGATATTTTCAGTTCAGTTATGCACGTACTATAATTACCATTGAAATGATATTTTACGTTACACCTCAGTACAGGAAATTTTCACTTGCATGCGACTTTATTATTTATTTACTTGTTATTTACGATATATGCATGCTGAGTCTTTAGGCTCACTAGACTTGATTGTTGTAGGTACTGATGATGTCGGGACCGAGGGCGGGGATCAGTGAGCCAGCTCGAGTCGGCAGTAGTGGGACCCGAGGACCTCATTTTCAGCATTTATTATTTTTTGATTGCTCAGACATTTTTATATACTGTTGGATAAATTTCTAACTGTTGTTTCGAAAAATGTTAATTTCTTCCGCTGTCACTTTGAACATCAAACTTTATTTATCAGTTCAATTACGAATGGGGCAATTTTATTTATTTAAAAAGAAAATTTTTAAATTTTCCGTAATTTTTCAAGCACGGATTTTTAGGCCTTTACATAAGCTTTGGTCTTTTTATTCAAACATAACAAATTATTATTACATATTAACCTTCTGTAGAGGAGGAGGAACTTGTTTAAGTAGCTGAAATTAAAACACACATAAACTAGATAGAAAATATTACAATGTTTTGAAAGAAAATGAAGATGTTGAATAATGCATTCATCTTCCTTCTGTCTTGTTATTTATAGAAGACCCTCGCGAATTTGATTTTCGGACTTCAAACTCTTGCCATAGCTTTTCTTTATTGCCATCCATCTGTGTTTGACACTATCTCTTGAGTGGGTTTAGTGGGTGGTTGAGTGGTCTCTCCACTTTTTTTTTGAGTTGTCTTTTTCTAGATCATTAATCTAGAAACAGCTTGTTCTTCCAATTTTATCTTCTGGCATAACCAGTAGATATGTGTTTGAATCATATCAGCTGAAATCTCATCAACTGCATCTTTTAACAGTTTGTATACATCTTTGAAGATTACCAGCTGTTTTCTTATCACCTTAATCCGTCTTTTGGAAACCTTGAGATATGTAGAATACATTTTCTTGGGTTCCAAACTTCGTTTTCATTCTTGAGTGATTTTCTTGTTCGCATTTACTCTATATTTATAGGTGTATTTTTTGTCCAAGTCTTTCAGTTAGTGGGCAAATTGCATGCATACTTAATTTTATCGGAGAATCTTTATCTTTTGTTATCTCCAAGGAAAAGTGATGGTAGTCACATGTCCACTTATTTTTGTAGGAGAATCTTAAATTTTTGGTGTCCCCGAGGAAAATGTGGTTGTGGTCCTTCACCACTTGGTCCTGTTTCTGCAAGACTTCCTGTCTGATCTAGGTCTGAAGCCCTTGCCAAATTCTGGCTCCTTTTGATTTGGGCATTCTAGGAAGATTTGTTCTGATCATCTTCCCACATGAGCCATATTGCAGAATTTCAGATGAGTTTTTTTATTCCCTGACAGCTTGCTATTTCACAAAAGATTTCTTTTCTTTTGAAATAGATTTTCTGCAAAACTTGTTATTTTTCCTGTCATAGCCGTTTACTGAATTATGATAAAATTTAAACGGAAACTTGACTTTGTCCATCTTGGTTAGACAGATCCATAGACCCCATACTCTTCTGGTAGAAATCTCATCTTCAGTTATTGAAGCAACAAGGGTGTTTCTTCTGCCAGAGGATCTTTGATGAATTTTTGAAGATTAACATGTGGCCTCATTAACTTGATTAAATTAAAGACTTCGTGAGAGCTTTTTCTTCCTGGTTCCGGTGCTGTATTGAAGAAGTATAGCTCCATAATTTCTCATCTGGACAAATAGTCATTATTTGCCCATGTCTCATGAACCGATTCCTGAATCCATTTAGGTAGTCCTGAAATTTCGGAGGAGATTGGTTATGTAGTATAAACCGAGGCAAGAGCCCCGAATTCGTACCAGACTTTTACTTCCTTTTGATACGAGTTTGGTTTCATCCATATCCTAGGATATTTTCTTGAAACATCAACCCTGATTGTGGCAGGGTTAATGCCTAATCTTGTTTTTAATTTCTCCCACATTTGTTGATAGACCTCAAATGGAGAAATTGTAACTTCATTAGTATCAATTTTAGATTTTCTCTTGTCTGTATTAGGTCTAAATTTGATCTTTCCCTCTTCAATCTACGAGGTGAAATGTTGACTTGAAGACTCGAGATATGAATCTGGAGTTCTAATTTTTGTTTTAGCCGACTCATCTGGAGATGATCCCGACTTAACGCTTGTGCTATGGGTATTTGAATCCTCTGCTCCAGGTATAGAGTCACGTACTCGAAAACTCTCCATTTGAGAAACCAGTGGCTTCTCAATGCCTTGGAGGATAGACATTTGTATTACATACCATAGCTGAATATATGCTTGTAAACATCATGTGATTCGATCGGAGACAATTCTCTTATCGGCTTGCTCTATCCTGTAAGGTTCAAGAAATTCGATCTACGTAACCTGAATGCATGCAATCTAGGGTTTTATTTTAAAATATGTGTTTATTGATTTTTATGCATTTAATGCATAATTATTGCATGGTTAGGGTTTATTTCATGATTTATTTTAAAATTCATGCATAATGGTTTTAAGTTGCACTTTGCGCTCGAACGAGGAACGAAGACCGGGGAAAATTAAGAAAAATATTTTTATTGAATAATTAATTTTAATTATTTAATAAGAGGTGTTTTTAAGTGCATTTTTCGAAAATGAGCCTTGGTGGGTATTTTTACTCGGCGGGTCGTATTTTTAGCCGGTACGCAAATTTTATCGAATCGGGGGACTTTTTGAGGATTCGGGCAATATTTTCAAAAGCGTACCTAAACGAAATATTTTTCAGGAGTGCTTTTAGACTTGTTGGGTTTGTTTAAATGCTTAATGGGCTTAACATTTTTTTTATCCCTTAATCCTTATTTTTTTGGCCCATTAGTGCATTGTTTAACACATAAATACCCCCTAAACTAACCCTAAACCTAAAGCACTAGGCCGCTCCCACCCTCCCTACAACAGCATTTCACATGTAAAACCAGCAGCAACTTGCTGCAAGTTCGGCCCCCTCCATTTTCTTTCAAGCATGCTTCCTCCCCGCTCTTCTGGTGCTTGTCCGACGCGCGTTTCTTCGAGTCTTTGAGCATCTACACATCAAGGCACACCTCGTATCATCCTTTTACTCATCATTCACACTATTTATGATGATATGTGTATTTTTTTACGAGGAATTTTTCGATCTAGCATGGAGCATCGATCTTGTTCGGTTTACTCGATTTCATGCATGCTTTTTTTTTTAATCACAACTCACGTTTTCATGTTTTTGTGCGAGGAGCTGCGGGTTTTTGGTCACGAAGGGGCTGTACTTGATTGTATGGTGGAGTCATGAGGCTGGTGTCGAGGGTTGGTCACGTTAGGTTGAGGGCCGAGAGGTGTTTTGTCAAGGGGTGGCTCGTTTTTGGTAGAGATCGGGTGAGAGGTGGAGCCGGCGGTGCAAGGGCTGAACCAGACATGGACCAGACCTTGTTGGGTCTGAGACATGGCGCAAGAAGGCTCAACCACTGCTGGAACCAACCATGGAGCTGGAGATCGCGTGAAGTGAGATTGGACGTGGGTGTTGCGTTTGGGTTGCTTCTCGACTGTTGGCGTGTTGCAGCATGCATGGGGCTGTAAGCTTAGGTTAGTTAGGCCCAGTAGGGTCCTAAGGTGGGCTAGGAAGGGTTGGTCCAAGGCTAGTCAGAGCCGGTAGAGCCTAAGGTCGATAATTTTCAAGTTTAGCGTATTAGGGTTTCAAACATGCATTGGGCAAAAATTTCCAGCAGCATGTGGCCTTGTTTCCGTGGGTCTTAGTGGGTTGGAAAGTGTCGTTTTAAAGCTGGTTGGGTAGGTTTAGGACATGATTCGAGTTTGGGAAATTTGGTTTATTTTCGGGTTGATTCGGGTTAAAACCGGGACCCTAGTCCAAGTTTTAAAACAAATCGATTAAGTTTTGAAACGGGCTCGAGTTTATGTCTAAGAAATTCTTATAAATATGTTTTGGGATGTTTTAAGGATTTTGGTAAGTTTCGGATCGAAATTTAGAAGTCTAGGAATAAAATGGTCATTGTGGGTTTCCAAGGGCAAAATGGTCATTTTGCACTCGAGTCGAGATTTTTGTGCTAGAAACGGCCTGAGCACAATTTGTCATATTTTTAAATGTTTATGTTTCATGTACATGATTTTTATGTAAATAGAAAAAATACGTTGCATGCTTGGTTTCAGGAAAATTTACGTATATGCATGATTTTATTAAGTGATGAATATGATGACATGTTTTGAATTATGAGAGTTGGTTGTGACTAATACGATAACACGATGACATGTAAGGCCAAGGCTCAGTGGACAGGTAATGTTGTCGCTGATGTCCCCGCCGCCAGGTACTGCGGTTACACGAGATTGATCCATCGACTGACATGATGATACGAAAGTCACAACTAATAAACGAAATTCAATTAAAAGAAACAAACATTTATATGATGTTATGTTGAGATATGTTTTGACACGTAAGCTTTATTATGTTTACGTTTATGCTTTAAAGATCATGAACTGTATTTTTATTACGGTACTTTTCACTGTTTCCTGCATGTATATGTACTTGGTTTTAACGTTACAGGTGTGTTGAGTCTTTAGACTCGCTAGGTGTGAATGATGCAGGTGAGCATGTTGATGAGGAGGCTGAAGGTGCCGAATTCTGAGTAGGCAGGGCTGGATGTGCGCACATTACCTGAGGACCATATTTTCCGCACATCACGTGTTATGTGTTTTGAGTAGACTTGATCAGTTTTATTCGCTTGTTATGGTATGTTGAGGATTCCCAGGATTTGTACTTGTTTTATTATTGATGGCTGTGTTGGAAAACTTTAAACTGCAGTATTTTATTTGTCATTTGGTTACGATTATTTTTAAAAGACGTATTTTTCAGCCGTCATGCATGCATGCATTTAAATGGGATTTTCGTGTATTAGCTTTTTTAAAAAAAATAAAAATTTCTAGTAGTATTTTAAATTAGTAGGCGTTTCAATCCTGTCTGCAACTTCTGCATTCAGGACAAGCTTATTGAACTCGTTTTGAAGCATTACAAGGTGCTCCCTCAAATACCTCTGCATTTTTATGATGGCATCGATATCACCGCTGTCCATCTCTTGTTAAAAAATCTGAAAGAATATTTTCATGATATTTAATGATCGTAATATCAAAAATATAATTTTGACATAACGTTTGTCATCTTAATAATCTGACAGTAAAACTCAAAATCAGTACATGTAAACCCATGCATTATTAAATTGTTAAATTAATTATTTAATTTTAAAATGATTTTTTTACGATGCATGATTTATGATTTGCATTATTTTAAATTATTACATGTTTATTTGATGTACATTAAAACGTTTTCTTGAGTTTTATGTTTCCGACGAATATTCGACAGGGGATCGGGAAAATAAACCGGAGACGATTAAGGCGATATATGGATAATGTGGTATTTTATTTCAAGTCAAGAAAATTGGTGCTTCAAATGATTTATGAAATTTAAAGCACTTTAAAGCCTAATTTAATTTATTAGTTGATTTTAAGTTTTTCAAAAATACTAATTTGGATATTTGGGGATTTTAAATCTTGAAATTTATTTCTTTAAAATTTTTGAGTGGGATTAAATAATTATATTAGTAATATTTGATCATTAATAATTTAGCTAAGCATTTTTAGCCCCTAATTAATCCTTTAACACACACACACACACACACCATCGGTTGTACACACTTACACACACACATTGTGTTTTCATTTTGGAGGAAGAAAACTAGGGTTCTTGAAATTCTTCAGCAGCCAACCCCGTCCCCTTGCAAATTTCTGAAGATTTACGTCATTCTTCGAGCAAAAATCGTGTAGTAAGCGCCTCCCGGTCATCTCCCGTAATCCACCGCGTCGGTATTCGTTATCTTCGTGCGTTATAACACAAAGACATGTATATTATTTTATTTTTCTGCATTGATCTTGTCATAGTAAATATTTTGATGCATATTGTATATAAAAATTCGTTTATGTTATGCAAAGTTTGAGCAAAGGTGTTTGGAACGATTTTGGAACAATTTTTAGATCTCAAAAACCAAATCTGCTGTCATTTTTAATCCTACAAATTTTCGGTCGGTTTTCTGGAAAAACTTTCAAAATACAAAACATAGTAATTTTTTATATCTTCGATATAACAGTAAATTTGTAATTTTTGGACAAGAGACGAGTGAGTTATGATTTTTTCTCGTGTGACTGCTCAAACTGTGTCAAAAATGTGTTTTCTTGAGGATTTTCGAGTTGCAGGCTTCGTTAGAACCGAGCGGCACCCGAGTGGCAATATATTACCGCCCGAGTGCTAGGCATTTTGGAACTTTAAAAAAAATAAAAAAATGTTTTAGCATGTGCAGTAGTCGTCCAAGCGGGATCCAACGAAGCCCTCAAAGCTATATAATTATCTTCGACGTGCAAAAGAAAATGTTTTACGTTTTTGAGGTATGCGAATTGTTTTGTGACCAATTATGAACGGGTTTGGAAGCCGGAGAACGTGTCCGGGGACCTCTCCACCCCGGTAAAGCATGACAGGGTTATGATCAGGATTGGGAAACGGTAAAGCATGACCAGGGACCAATCCCAATCCACCCGATAAAGCATTACTGGGGATCTTATGTATGTGGGAGTGGATGTTCGGTCGAAAGGCTGTGATTATCCCTGCCAGCTTAGTACTGTGGTTTAGTCTGATCAGGCACACCATGTTATGGGTCACTTGCTTTGAAACATATCTCTACGCAAAATGATGATGATTATGCATGTTTAAGTATGTATGATGCAAGCACGTTTATGAAAATGTTTATGAAATGATGTCACGTCTATGCTTATATAAGTATGTTTATGTAAGTATGTTCAGAGTTTAAGTATGTATGAGCTACTTTAAAGTACATGTGGTTTTATTATGTATTACTTGCTATTCTCATTTTATACATGTTGAGTCTTTAAACTCACTAGACTTGATCGATGCAGGTGAGGACGAGTATGAGGAGGCGAGAGACGAGGACCTGTGAGTTGGCCCGGACGGTGTGGAGGCCTAACCCGAGGACCGCTTAAGTTTTCAAGAATTTTTATGCACGTTAAATTCATTAACTTTGATTTGCATGAAATTACTTCACGTTGTTTTAAACAAGTACTTGTTGCAAGCTCTTTTACATTTCAAATATTTATACAAGCATTGTATTTGTATTTCTTTTTGAGAGATTATTATTTATTTAAGAAAAATTTTTATTTTCTGAAAATTTTTAAGTAGTTTTAAGGTTACGGTTCGTCACACTGGCCTTCTCGGGTTTAGATTTTATTTTTTTCCTCAAGAAAGCTTTTATCTGTGTATGATCAACTTTTAAAGTAAATTTATTTGCAAGTAAAAATAATGATCGTTTTTCAAAATCCTTTTTTTTACCGGATAAATTTCTTTTTCGTTGATATGTCATCTTATGGCTTCTGCATCTGAGAAGAGTCTACTACAATATCTGCATGACTGTTCTCCTCCTGGTGTGAGCTTTGTTAAAACTGCCGTCCACCAGTGATCATTGGCTTCTGTATATAATACCAGATCATCTTCGTCCTGAGAAATAGCCATTTTTGGAAGATTTTTACAAATCTCATTTAGTTGACTACGTCTCTGTGTGTGTTCTTTCGTCCATATAGATTTTGTATATTTTTTCAATAATGGACTGAACACTTTCCTGTGTTTTGCTAGGTTTTTAATAAACATCCCAGCAAAATTAACAACTCACAGAAAACTTTGAAGTTGTTTATTTTCTTTTAGCTCGTTTGGAAAATTTTGCACTTTTTCTACTATATGATCCTGCAAAATTATACCAGACTCATCGATTTCTATTCCGAGAAATTCAATTTTTCTTTTGACAATGACGGCTTTCTTTTCCGATAGAACCAGTCCTTTTTTTTAAAAAAACATCAGAGAAAATCTCTAAATGCTTAATATGTTATTCCATATTTTTAGATACGATTAAAACATTATCAATATAGACAAACATAAATTTGAAATAATCTTTAAAAAGATAAACCATTTTTATTTAAAATATCTGAGGTGAATTAGTCAATCACATTGCTAATACCTCCCAGATATAGTGTCCTTGTGGTGTGGAGAAAGCTGTCAATTTCTTGCTTTCTTCCTGCATCCGAATCTGATAAAAACCAGACTTACAATCAAATTTAGAGAATATATTTGCATTACATATACAACTAATTAGATGTTCTCTACTAGGTATGAAATACCCATCAAACTCCAGAATCTTATTAATTTTTGGTAATTAATAACTAGTCTGGGGTTGTTCTTTTTCATTTCACCGTGATTTCTTACAAGAAATCAATCATGGGCTGCTGTATGGTGAAATTGTTGCTTTAATTAACCCAAGGTCCAGATGTTCCTTGATTATTATCTGCATATCCATTTGATCAATTATATTCATTAGGATAGGCTTACATCGAACAAATTCATATTCCTTTCTTTCCTTAATTTTAAGGCATACTTTGAGTTGATTTTTATCCCACCATGCCAATAGATCTTCATCGTAATTTTCTTTGATCCTTTTCTTGACATCTTCTAATGATACCCTTGATTCATATTCTACCTCATTCTGTTGTAGAGTTATCTTCAGGCATTTTATTTCTTCTGGTTGGAGCTACTTATCTGCTCTTAATTGGAGCATTGTTTCTCCAAACCGTCAAGAATCCTTCATTTTTGGGTTCAGAAGCTTTCCTTCATCACCACGCTTGCTACAAAACTGAATTGGAAATTTTCTGTAAAATGCCTCTCTTAGTCTCTGGACTATGATTTTGTGATCACAAGGTGTTGTGAACACTAATCGTCTAGTTTCATTTTATTGAGTATAAGACTTAAACATTTGTAGGAAATTATTTCCAAATAAAATGTCAGCTCCTGTATCATAAAAATAAATTGGTGGTGTTTTTACCTTATACCAAGGTGTTTGTCCAGCACCTCCAATCACGATTTCTGCCATTTTACTCCCATTACATAAGATTAAAATCCTTTCAGAGGAATCTCTCCCAGCAATTTTAGGTAGATATTTTTCCAAATTATTTGGAAAAACTTCTCTTTTTGATGTACAGATTCAAGTGCCTGAATCAATATAAGCAGCAAAATATTCTGCCTTATATTGTTCGTACAACATTTCTACTGGAATGTATATCGAGAATGTGCTTGTGGTCATTGAATTTTCCACATTTTATCCTCAGTCATAAACTCCATTCCATTTTCTAGATGTTTACAAAGTTTATATTCCTCAAGAAACTCTAGCCCAAAAACCAATCGATCTAATTCTTTTCCTAGAATTCCTTTGATATGAACTTTCAATTCTCGAAAATTGATCATTTCTTGGTATATTCCTATCATAGGTTGTTCTAAATAGTATATGACATTACAAGGAAATTGATTCCTTTGTTTCGTAATATCAAATACTATTTCTACTTCCTTCCACCTTTCTGGACATCTAAAGCTTTTCTATTATCGAAAAGCTTTTTAGAGTCCATTGGGTTTCTTGGACATGTGTTTTTCGCTCCATGTAGCTCGTAATTCTATCTCCTTGAAAAGATAGTCTTCTTGATTCCATTCTAAGACTTGGTTCCTCTGTAGAATCGGTTTGTCTTGTATTTGGATATTTGTTTCCTGTATTAAAGGAAAATCAACTCTTTCTGGATAAATTTCATGAGCCACTTTTCCAAATATCTCAGGTATTTCAATAAACCCATTTCTAATAAAAAATTCAGAATAGTGTGTATTATATAGAGCATATGAAATTTGATAAGTAATAGAATATGGTCTATTACCCTCTTTCATCAGCCTTTTTTCTTTGAAATTCTGATGCAACGTCAAAGCTCGGCTAAAGTCTCGATATGCCAGGTTGTAGGCAATTCTTGGATAAATTACTCCTACAATTTTTCCTGCACAGAGATTTCACGAGATTGTTTCCTGTACTGAATCTTGAAGGTTACCCATTCGTTTATCGCATATAGCGATATCAATGGGTGAATCTATTCCTTCTTTAAAAGTAGCTTTTACAATAATCTGAATTACTTCGATATGAATCCATGACATGGTTCGTGCTACTTCTATCTTGATTTTTTGTAATTCCTCCTTAATTTATTCGGAATGTATTAGTTGCATCTCTATTCTATTTCCTGTAAGTTCCATCGGAATTGTCATTTTCCTTCTGAAAACTTTATAGATTAGATGATGCTTTCTATTTCTTAGGCCAAGACTTCGTAAGAATTTTTCTACCTGCCCTTCAGAGAATCCCTGATATTTCTGAAGACTTGGATTTTCTCTCATGATCCTTTGGACCATGTTATGGGATATTGTTGTCTGGCTAAAGAAACCAGACAAATCTTCATGTGTTTAGTGTCAAAACACCTCGTTTTCAGTCAGATTCTGATTCTGTTCCATCGAATCCTCCCTGACTTAAGACTTTCTCTTCTTCATATATACTTTCGTCTGAGGCAATATCCTCGAATTGTTATACTTGAATAAGATCTCGATAATAAATTGCTTTTTCAATATCCGGGGTTGGATCGAAACGTTTAATACCTATTTTTTCATTTTCTGGACAGATAGTTGAGATATGACTTCTTGCTCAACATGTCCAGCAATTATTGTGAAGGCCTATGTTTCCTTGCTTGAAAATTTGCGAAAAATTAAAAATTTTATTTTTTTTTTTAAATAATCAAAATGCCTCATTCATAAATAAACCGATAAACAAAGTTTGAGATTCAAAATGGCAGCGGAAGAAAAGATTTATTTGCGAAATAACAATTTAAGAGTATCCCACAACTAATAAAAATTGTTTGAGAAATAAAATAATAAATGCTGAACTGAGGTCCTCGGGTGCCACTACTGCTGACCCAAGCTGGCTCACTGGTCCCCGCCCTCGGCCCTGACCTCATCAGTACCTACAACAATCAAGTCTAGTGAGCCTAAAGACTCAGCATGCATATATCGTAGGTAACGAGTAAATACTAGTAAAATTTTGCATGGGATAAAATATCATGTCATGGGGCATACTGAAAATAACCTGTACTGAGCAATTATAATACGTGCATGACTGAATTAAAATCGTAGTAAAAATGTTGCTCCTTGGAGCCCTGTACTGAAATAACTGGTAATAATTTTCTGTTGAGATTATGGTCTACGCATGTGGCCCCTGCACTGAACTGAACTGATCGGTAACTTGCTACCGGGGGAGTATCAAACTGAACTGAACTGACCGGTCACTGGCGAACGGGTGGTACCAAACTGAACTGATCGGTCACTGGCGACCGAGTAAATAGTGCTCCCAAAATAGTGAATTGACCACAAGCAATATCGCATAAAACTCAAAAATAAGTATTTTCTATTTTCATGCACGTAATATAATTAAATTGTATAATGAAATATCCTGTATTATTTTTACCAACTGGATTGGATCGTTCCCAGGCTCGCTGCAACCTAAATATGCAATGAAAAGTATGCAATAGCTTCTACTTGACCAACTATGCAATTTAAGTAAAAAAAATGAGACGATGACGCTTGACGACTTCGTATTTAATCATGACTCTGAACCAACCCGAACCAACACTGAACCAACGTATAGTCATGATTAAAATACGCTTAAAATTATAAATTTATGCTCCTAAAATGGTGAGGGCCGAAATCTAGGTGAATGGAGGCCAAAACATGAAACGCTCTTTCGAGAGTCAATTTGGCACATCGCACCGTAAATTCTCGTATGACCTCAAAACTGATCCGAATCATGAACGGCCAAAAACGTGGCCTTCCTAACTCGATGAGGCACTGTCCAGTCCAAGGCCATAGGCTAAAAGCCAACCAAGAACTCAAACAAGCCTCCGAACCGTCACAGCAAGTTGCTGTCAAATTCCAGCAGCAGCAACTTCGCTTGCATCGCGTCGTTTACGAGACTTTTGGCCATTGGGGCTTGAACCACCGACCAGAGCCTCTCAACAACATCCCAAGGAATGATTTGAACCATGGCTAAGGGCCCTAGGCCAGCCACCATTCGAATTATTCCAGCAACATCAGAAAAGTTCCACCCGATAGCACCCTTGCGCGCGTGAGGGGCGTTTTGTTTTGCTTGCTGACTCGTCTCGTTCCAGTGGCCATTTGATTGACCATGGGTCGATCTAGACATCCAGTGGTAGGGTATGAACCGTGGCTAAGGGCCATAGGACAACCAAGATCCATACCATTCCACACAACCTGAACAACACATGCTGTCAAATGAAGGAGCCGAAGGGGGGTGCAGGGCTGTTCTTGCATTTTAATTGAAAACCGATTCACCGTGGACCAAGCCACCAAAAGGGCGACTTAGTCACGTCTTAGACATGCTAGGGAAGTGATCTAACCATGGCTATAGGCCCTTAGGGCAGCCAATATCAGATCTTTTCCTATGACAGCAGAAACTGAAATTTCGAAGCACACAATGGCAGTGGAGGAAAGCTGCTGTCATTTCGGGTTTCATCATGCATGGGGCAGGTTTGAATGGACCAACATGGTCCTAATGCATCCTATTACGTGTCTAGAGGTAGCCTGGGGAGCCTGGAGTCGAGCCAACCACCTGAATGCACAAAAACAAGCCAAACCGTGAACTGCACAAGGAAGGACCGAAATCTGCATGCACTTTTGTTTTTTTGAAATTTCATGGTGTGTTTCGGTTTTTGCAATAAATGATGATCATGTGATGTTAAATAAATGATAATAGGGCTTGATTGAGGTTTGAAAGAAATAAATACATGCCTTGGATTTTTCGTTTGAAAGAAAAACGAAAAGAAGAACGATACGGCGCGGACGAGTGGAACGCTTTCTTAACTTGCTACTTGCTCGATTTTTCTCTCTTGTTCTAGGCTATGAGGGTCACGATTTTTAATCTGAAATGGCTGCTGTTTTCGGTGATGGAGGAGGGGATTAAGTGGTTAGGGGAGTGAGTGGGAGATCCACTAATAAAGGGATACCAAGTCTACCTTTCTTTTCAAATTTGAAATGTTGTTTGCTATCAAAAATTTTGGATGGATAATTTAATGGGTGTGGCCGATTTCTCTAGCTAGACTAGGTTAGGATAATGCTTGTTAATTAATTAAATGGTGCTCCCAAAAATCAAAGAATGATATCAAAGATTTTTCTTGGGGATATTAGAGGTGCATATGGACAATTTTAAGGTCTAGGTGCAAAGGGAGAATTGGTTTAATTAAATCTTGGTAGTGATTTAAAAGTTGGGGAGGATAAATCTATCTAGAATATTTAAGGGGATAAATAAAGAATGAGTTGAAATAAAAATCACAATTAAATCTTTAAAAAAAACAACATGGCCGATTTTTTTATCTAGCTAGGTTGGGTGGGATCTTACTCCATTAATTATCATAGAAGATTTGTTGTGATATAATTATCTCCCAATAAAAATGGATAGGAAGACTATTAATTAAATAGGTTGTCAACTAAACTTTTAAATTGAATTATAGGGGCCGAAAATTATAATAAAGAGGAGGGAAAATATTTATTGAATATTGTATTTTAACTCTTTAGTGTTTTATCTACTCATTAAATATTTAAAAGAATTAAGGAATTAATTATTGAACTCTATTTACTACTTATCTCCACTTATTTAAATAATTCTTTAAACCTTCTTTTACAATAAATTTACTTATTAATTATCTTAAATAAATTTTAGGAAATGTTTTCTTAGCATTAAATTTTTATCTCTTTACTCCAACTCCGGTCTGGCCTCACTTAATGAACTGAAAAGAATAAAATTTAAACTACTGAATAAAATACTTAGCTTCAAAGAATGCATTTAAATACTCATGCAATGAAGTCAATTTAATTAAAAAAAATTAGAATTATGCATGGCTTATACGCAGTCTAATTACGGGTTCTACAATTATAATCTTTAAAACTTTCATTAGCTCGAGTGTGAGCTCTTCTCAAAGTTTTCTTTGTAGGTATTCTTCCTGTGCTTCGAGATGTACTCGATGCTTGAGATGATATCCTACTTATTGATGGTCCACTTCTTTGCCCAGATTTATAAGATATGACTTTTTATCTAGACCAAACTGTTCTTAGTTTCCAAGAACTCCTTCCACTTTTAGCATAAGGATGAGTCCTAAAACTTTTCCTCTTATGCCTCTGTGGTTTATTTCCAATAATTGCTGGAATATGATTTTCCTTACAACACAAAGGAGTACATTTGTTAATACCCCTTAATCGTTTGTAATTCTTTTGTAATGCTAACAGATGACATCATTCTGCCAATTTTTCTTTGAGAAAAAAAAAGCTCTTCGTGCCAATGTATCTGGATTGCCAGGGATATATTCCCTTATTTGCATTTCTCTCCAGTGACTTGGCATTTTGGCGAAGAAAAGCTGCATTGCTATATCTTCTTCGATTCCTGAATTTCATCTATATTTAGTGAATGAAATAATATATTCATCCACTAAACATATATCATGTAATTCAAGACTATACAGAGATCGAGTATATTTCTTTTTCTTCTCTGTATTTTGAATGTTAAAATAATCTACCCCTATAAATTGTGCTTTAAAAAGGGGGTAGTCATTCTTCTGGCTATCTCGCTAAGAAATTCTCCCGATAGGACTGATTCTTTGGTTTCTACCGAAGTCACGACCCAAACAATTTAACTGATCTCATAAGACTCATTTCGAATATTTTAATGAATCCTTCTCTATTGAGATCGAGTGTGCCTGATGCGATTCTCATAGCGGATGTTCAATCATCTATGAGATCTTCTCTATTTTTAAATATATCTAGGTTAAGCATAACCCCATAAGGATGTATATGTTCTAAAATAGATTTTCCATAGGGTGTTTGGTGCAAAGGAATTTGATTTTTCCTTGACCTTGTTCCCGCTGGGTGTGATTCTCCACCAGCGTAGAAGTCTGGTTGGGATTTTCCCATATTTATATTCTGAGATCCCACACTTTATCTTGGTGGTTCCTACGAAGATGACCAGGTTGTGCAGGGTTGTTCGCCCTCAGTTGTGTTCATCTTTAGATCTATAACCTTGATATTTGCTAAAGATTCTGCAAGGTCTTGGAGATCCTCTATACCAATCCTTTCTAAAGTTGTCATCAAATTAAATTTTTTTTCTGAGACTGTTTTGATTAGATTGATCATTTTTTCTTCTTCAGTGAAAGGTTTTGGCATCAATTTGGCCTTCTCTTTTTGATGTAATAAGGGTTCAATACCAAATTATAGTGGTAACCTTCCTTCTGAAGTCCTCTTACTAGAACTTAGTTGTTGTTCTAGGTTTTGAAGTCTTGTTCGAATATCTTTTAATATTCCAAGAATTTTTTCCTGGTTCTCAAGTATTTTCTCCATATTTTATGGTACATAATACAACATATTGTCATAATTATGTAATGTCTTTTGAATTTCTCTAAGATCTCCAGAGAGTTTAGAGGAATCCGGTACTATTTCTAGGAACATGTTATTTTGAATCATAAGTTTACCTTAGAACTCAGTTGAGTTCCCCTGTTTTCTTGATATCTAACCTTAGTTAGATGTTCCTGATTCGAATATTCCAAAGATTTGGTATATATCGTGTAAATAATTAATCTCGAACCTGGGTTCAGATCCATGTTATTTGAATAAATTCTCCTCCTCAAACATTTAATTACCTAATAATAATAAATTTGTATGTTTGAAATAATTTTACCTCGACTTTCATACCATTTTCCCCGAGAAAATCAATCATTAAAATATATAAGGGTGTTTTTGTTAATTTTTTCTTTTTGAGAGAGTTTGGGCAAAAATTTTTAGGTGTAGGGTGTTAAGATAAAATTAAGTTTGGGTTTGAGGATTTATTTCTAATTTTCCCTATATTGAACTTATTAGTTCTATTCATTTATATTTAATGTTGATACAATATTTACAGATTATAATTATATATTTTACTTTTTTATTAAAAAATAGTTGATTTTATTCAATTATATTGCGTAAATACAAACAAAAAAAATGATATTCTCTTTTACATGTTTCAGCCATTGCAACATGTGTTAATTAGGGAAATATCCATCTGACACGTCTTTTCTTGTGCTTCAAAATTCAAACCCCACCACACAAATTTTCTTATGTTTTATTTTTGTCTCAACTCCCTACGTGTTTATGCCTAGCTAAATACCACAATACCCTCAAATATATTTGTAAGAAAGTTTTATGAATGTAGGACATGCAAAAAAACCCCAAAAACACGACCTAACCCGGACCTTGCCCCACTCTCGTCTTTAAAAAGCTCGACCCGTATTTTTCCAGACCCGAGTTGTCGGGATTTTTCCCGACCCAATTAAGGTATGGAGAGAGATCGAGAAAGTAATATATACGATTCTTGAGCCGATCCCATTATTTGATTTTTTAAAAAAATATTATTATATTATTAACACATTAGGTTAAAAGATTGTCATTTTAAATAAGATAATATTGGGTCAAATCTCATATAGAAATTGATTACCATATTTAAAATTTTAGCACATAGATAACAATTTTAAGGTTTAAATTAAATGGTTAATTAATTCATCCAAATAAAAAAAATCACATATATAAATATTATAATTCAAATAAATTATACAAAATAAATAATAAATTATCGTTATTTTCTCCTCTCAGCCTAAATTTAGAAGAGTAAAAGAACCACATTGTTTGTCCCACCTTATATGTATCACGAACTTTCGGGTCTTGATATTATTAGGTACGACATCGAGGAAAAAAATGATTCTGACTCTTATCGGGACGAAAATCGGGTAGGAGGATTACAAGACGGTCTCAACCCGATTCTACCCATATATGAATGTATGGTGGGTGCTCTGAAAAAACTTAATGATCGACATTTTTGGATCTTGAAAGATGAAATCATTTCTCAGTAATTGACAAACAAAATGGGGAAATAAGGGTTGTTTTGTGATGAGAAATTCAGAAGAAGAAATCTACATAAGTTAGGAAGGAGAAGAGATCGATCAATAGTTATTGTGTGTCTTTCTAATGGATTGGTTCTAGACTTTTAATGACTTTTATAGTCTTTATAAGTCTAGAGGTATTCAATTTAAACTTAACCAAAACTTACAAAATTTTAACCAAAGCTTATTAACACCCAACTAAACCATATACAACACAATTCAAGCCCATTAAAGCCTTTGAACACGCATAGGAAGCTGTTGAACATTCTTTGCCTTAGGTTCGAACCCTAGCTTGACCACACTACCAATCCTTCGACTCCAGCCCTTAACCACTCGTTCCAGCCCCTTGTTGACCTTTCTAAGACCTTGACCGCACCCTACATACCCTACTGACATAACTTAACACGCCTAGGAGCCGTAGCCCACAAAGCAGATCGCCCCTAGTACGTGCGAACTTGCCCTTCGTTCTCAGCCCCTTGCCCTTGAACTAGCCCTCGTACATCCACCCTAGGACTATCCTACAGCCCCTTTAGGTCTCCTGGACGCGCCCTAAACAGCAGCTAAAAACCGTGGCTCTCAAGGTGTCCTAGCCGAAACCCTAGCCCATGCAAACTCCTTGTTCTCGTTCAGCTGTGAAGCCTTCACGTCCAGCCTTTATGCAAACTCCTATATGGCTCTTGAACCCTCTGAAATTCATCCCTTTTTATTGACATAGCGTGCCAGCCCCTTTATGCCTCATATACATGAGTTCTAAATCATACAAACATAAGTTTTTGATCATGGCATGTAAAAAACAAAACTAAAAGATGTGCATCATGTTTTTCATGCAAGGACAGTTAAAATACACATAATATGGTGTGAAATATGATTGAAAAGAGATTAAGGCTTGCCTTTGCGTTTATTACGCACGAAAATAACTTGGCAATGCGAGGGACGTCGACGAGAGGAAGACCTTGTTGAAATTTTCTTCAATATACACATGAGTTTCCTTCCAAAATCGTGGGTGTGTGCGTGTGATTTGCTGCTAGGAGAGTCCTAGTATTATTTGGAGGGGAAGAAAGTGTGTGTTTTGTGGGGTTGGGGAAGGGTTTTGGCTTAAAATTTGATATATAACAAGTGGTGTAACCTTAGACCCATTAACATGGTATACTAGGTCCATTAGTTAATATTTAAAATATTATTTTTAGGAAAGTTTGTTAAAATATTAGCCGAATTCTCGAAAAGTTCATATTTTCATCGAAAATCGAATACCGTTTAAAAATACGAGTCGGCGTATAAAACACCTCATTTTCGAAAATTTCATTTAAAATACACCACACATTAACAATTAAAAATAATTATTTAATAAAAATATTTTCTCTTATGTGGTCGGGTCTCCGTTCTTTGATCGCGTCTCGAATAACCTTTAAAACATATTTTTATGCATTTATGTATAAAGGAGCATTTTAAACATGTAACCATGCATATCATAGTTAATTCATGCTATTTAAAACCATTTAATTGGTAATTTTTCATTTTCCATAGATTTGCATGCAGTTATGTTACATTATCGCATTTTGGACCTTACAATTCCTCCCCCCTTAAATAAAATTTCATCCTCAGAATTAAAACTTACCGAGTAACTCCGGGTAGCGGCTCCTCATATCCCTCTGGGTTTCCCAAGTAGCTTCCTCCTCCGAGTGATTTAGCCATTTGACCTTGACTATTTGAATGATTTTATTTCGGAGCATTCTTTCTATTTTACCTAGAATTTGTGTAGGTCTTTCCTCATACAACATTTTCGGAGTCAACTGTAGAGGCCCATAATTTAGTACATGTGAAGGGTTCGACATGTACTTTCGCAGCATCGAGATGTGGAACACATTATGCACTCCGGTTAGTATCTGTGGCAACGTCACCCTATAATCTTGGTGGATCGGTTCTTACACCTAAGAAGGTGCTTCAAACACAATATTCTCCATGAACTTCAATAGCTCGTGTTCTAAGAATGTAAACACAATGAATTAAATCGAGTTTGGTGTTAAACCAAGCAGAAAATACTAGAAATAATCCTTCGTTAAGAAAGCTGGTTAATTTGAAAGGCTTTTTCCTTGTGTGAACTGAATAACTGAAATAAGGGGGATCAGTTAGAGCTTGTATTAGTTCAGTTATGGAAAGAGCTGAACTGATCAAATCAGTTTTAAAACAATAGTTAAAATGTTAGGAACACAAGATATGTTTACGGATGTTCGGAGACTTCAACTGCTCCTACGTCACCCCTTCTACCACTTCGGATACGATTTACTAGAAGACTTTGATTTATACAATGCCTTGTACAAACCCACTCAGCTTATGACTTATCCTACTGCCTAACTGAACTCCTAGCCTAAACTGAAGGCAACACCTTCCAGCCAACACTTATTTAGCGTCTATGTGTTAAAGAATACATACACAAGTTTAATGTCTTTGTGCAAGACTCACTCAGCTATTCAATACGCTCTATTTTCTGTATATGTGAGTGATGATGTGTGTGAGAACTGATATATGAATACAACACAAAAGTGTTCTCACACACTGAGGAAAAAATGCTTCTAAACTAAGCTGATAATACTTTGAAGTGTTCTCTCAAATCTGGACTGGTTACTTCTTGTAAGCTGATATGCATTATGCGTGCCTTTCTTCTTTCACAAACTCATATATGTTTTCCACACTTATATATTGATGATCTTGGTCTTGTATTTATAGAGGCAATGTGACCGTACACCAAGACTCATGAAATATGTTCGTTGCAATTTGAATCATTTCCTCGAAATATATCTGTACTTTCCGACTGCCATTCTGGAACGTTTTGGCTTTAAGCTCTGCTGCAATGTCCATTATTGTCCGTTGACTGGACAAAAACTTTTCCTCAACGTGCAAAACTGTATTCCATTTGAATAAGCTTGCCGTGTTTTGCAAACTCATTGATTCCTAACTGATGTTCTGAACTAGTCAGTTGAATTGATCTTGAATTGGTTTGGTGAAATCAGTTGGCTCGTCAGCTGAACTGATTTCACCGATTCAGTTGAACTAGTCAGCTGGGCTCTTCATCAGCTGGCCGGGCTTCTGAGGGTCTTCTGCTGAACTACCTATCAGCTGGTCAATTAGTTGAACTGGTTCAGTTTTGGGCAATCAGTTGGCACTTTCAGTTTGCGTTTCGATAACTTCAGTTTTGGCTCGGTAACTGATCAGTTCGAATCCTGATCAGTTTCAGTTTCTGCGCACTTAGGTAAATTCATTAGAAACAAAATAACAAGTTTTGTTAACATCAAAATCAAGATTGCAAACATGAAATGTTCCAACAAAGCTAATATTCAAATCCTCTCTAAAATCTCAAACGGCCCAATGAACCTCGGACTGAGCTTGCCTCTCTTACCAAATCTCGTAACACCCTTCAAGGGTTCTACTTTCACAAATACGTGCACACACTGCAAACTCCAACTCTCTTCGACGCTTATCTTCATAGCTTTTCTGTCGGCTTTGTGTAGTCTTCATCCTATCTCGTATCTTGACTACTGACTCGGCGGTGTGCTTGATCAAGTCCGGCCCAAACTCTCCTTTCGCCAACCTCGTCCCAATGTATGGGTGATCTACACTTCCTCCCATACAGTGCCTCGTAAGTTGCCATCCCTATTGACAATTGATAGCTATTATTATATGTAAACTCTACTAGAGGTAACTTAGGTTCCCAACTTCCTTGAAAATAAATCACACAAGCTCGAAGTAGATCCTCCAATATTTGAATCACTATTTTGGACTGATCATCGGTCTGCGGATGAAACATTGTACTAAACAACAACTTAGTCCTCATCACTGCATGCAGACTCTTCCAAAAAGACGATGTGAACCTCGGATCTCTGTCAGAAACAATAGATATCATAATCCCATACAGTCAAACTATCTCTCGAATATACAGCTCGGCATATTGTGTCATGGTGAAGGTCGTCTTAATAAGTAGAAAATGCGTTGATTTAGTAAGACGATCAACTATCACTCATATAGCATTAAACCCCTTGATAGTTTTCGGCAATCCCACAACAAAATACATGATAATATTTTCCCGTTTCCATTCGAGAATAAGAAATGGCTTAAGTTTCTCTGCTGGCCTCTGATACTCTGCTTTAACTTGTTGACATGTCAAACATTTGGAGACAAATCACAGGATGTCTCGCTTCATGCCCGGCCACCAATATAATAACTGAAAATCCTTGTAAAACTTTGTACTTCCAGGATGGATGGAGTACGGAGTATTATGAGTTTCATTCATAATTATCTCTCTCAGTGAATCACCACTAGGAACCCATAGTCTATCTCAGCAACTATATCATCCACCTTAGAATACAACTTCCGGCCCTTAGCTTCATCCCTCAATCTCCACTTTTGCAAATGCTCATCAGTAGCCTGTCCCTCACGGATTATATCCCTCAAAGTCGAATGTACTGTCATAGTGGCAAGATTAAGGGCCTCACCCCTAGCATATACTGCAAGCTCAAATTGTTGTACCTCGAACTGTAATGGTCTATGAAGTGATAATTGAGTAATAATTGTTGTCTTCCTACTCAATGCGTCCGCGAATACATTAGCTTTACTCGGGTGGTAGCTAATATTGCAGTCATAATCCTTAACCAACTCTAGCCATTTACACTGCCTCATGTTCAACTCTTTATGGGTGAAGAAATATTTCAAACTCTTATGCTCTGTGTAAATCTTGCACTTCTCCCCATACAAATAATGCCTCCAAATTTTTAACGCAAATACCACTGCGGCGAGCTCAAGATTATGTGAGGAGTAATTTTTCTCATGTACTTTCACTATCTCGATGCATATGCTATCACTCGGTCGTCATGCATCAGAACTGCGCCTAGCCAAAGTTTTGAAGCGTCCGTATAAATAACATACTCTCCTTGCCCCGATGACATCGATAATACTAGTGCTGAAATCAAAGCTTGCTTCAACTTGTCAAAACTTTATTGGCATTCGGATCCCCATATAAACTTTGCATTCTTCTTTGTCAAGATAGTCAAGGGTACCGCAATAGAAGAGAATCCTTGTATGAACTTTCGGTAATAGCCAACTAATCCCAAGAAACTACGGATCTCGGTTACTCTCTTAGGTATGGGCCATTCTTTCACTGCCCCGACTTTACTTGGATCAACCTCAACTCCATCTCTAGAAATAACATGTCCTAAGAATGTCATTCTCTCAAGTCAAAACTCGCACTTACTGAACTTAGCGTATAATTTCCTAGCTTGCAGTATTTGCAGTGCTACCGTCAAATGCTAACTATTCTCCTCTTTACTCATCGAATAGATCAAAATATCATGGATGAAGACTATAACAAATTAATCCAGATACGACTGAAATACGCGATTCATGAGATCCATGAAGATCGCTGGCACATTGGTCAATCCAAATGTAATGACCATAAACTCGTAGTGCCCATATCAAGTCCTAAAAGTCGTCTTATGAACATCAGACTCTTTCACTTCAGCTGATGGTATCCCGAATGAAGATCTATTTTCGAGAAAATCGATGCTTCTTGCAATTGATCAAATAGCTCTTCGATTCTCGGTAAATGATACTTATTCTTGATGGTGACCATATTCAGCTCTCGATAATCTATACAAAGTCGTATACTGCCATCTTTTTTCTTCACAAACAACACCGGTACGCCCTACGGAGAACAAATAGGGCGAATAAAACCCTTGTCCAGCAATTCTTAAATTTGATCATTTAGCTCTTTCATCTCGGAGGGTGCTAGACGATAGGGTGCCTTAAAAATTGACACAGTGCCCGGCATCAACTCAATAGAAAATTCCACCTCACGGTCCGGTGGAATGATAGAAACGTCCTCAGGAAAAACGCTAGGAAAGTCTCTGACGACCTCAACCAATTCTAGCTTCTGACTGTCGGGAATGGGTGATGACCTAACACACGCTAGAAAAGCTTGGCAGCCTCGCTTCATAAGTTTCCTCAAACACATGCAAGAGGTAATGTGCGGAATTTGCTTGTTTCTCGCTGCCTCAAAGATAAAAGATTTCTCACTGGGCGGTCGGAAAGACACTGACATCTACCAAAAATATATCGAAGCTCCATTCTATGATAGCCAACCCATGCCAAGTATAATGTCAAATTCAGGCATTAGGAGTACGATAAGATCTGCCCGAACCACATCTTTTTGCAGACGAAGCTCTAGATTCTTCACAATGCTTGAAGAGACCATTTGATCACTAGAATGAGTAGAAACTTTGAAGCCCAATCCCATGTCCTCGGGTATATGATAAAAATTAAAATTAATAATTTATTATATGTTAAAACCTATATTTTAAAATTTAAGTTTCATTAAAATTATAAAATTATGTTATTTTAGTATTGTGTGTTTATATTTAAATGTCTTACTAAATATGTTTTATTTTCAGGTTTTCTACGTGTTAGTAAAATAATGATAACTCAAGCTAGAAAACTCAAATGGAGGTGATTCAAATATGTTTGGAATTCTTGAGAAATTATCTACAACTTTGCAGAAGACATGATTGCCTAAAAAGTTGGTTAAGATGATCAAATTGTGAAAATATCAAAAGGAGGACAAATTTACTTTCACCATGACCAGCATATAGTAAAAAAATCATAACTATTTCAATATTTAACCAAATGAGGTGAACCAAGTGGCCAAATTCATCTACAGACAATTCCCCACATGTTTGCTGTTTTGAGCAGAGTCAAATTCGGTGATTAAAGTCGTGGAACAAAGCATTGAAAGAAGGGACATGGAATTGAAGTTGGAGGAGACAAAGACTACTATTACAACTACATCGCATTAATAAAATTTTTGACCCTTTCTCTCATTTGGCCTATAAATAGAGGCCTTGTGCTAGCTTGAGAATCATTCTATCTCATTGTAAAATATAGTGTGAGTGTGTATAAAAGTTCTAAGTTCCAATATATTTTTCATTTTCCAAACTATGAGTGATGTTTTTAGTGTTGATCAAAAGTAAGTTCATGGAAAG
>NC_133313.1:13966911-13969144 GCF_012295235.1 Primulina huaijiensis
CTAACATTTACTTTATCGCAACTAACTTTTACTTTCCGCATCTAACTTTTACTTTCCCGCAACTAACTTATTAAATCATATATTTCATTTAGGGAATAGCGTGGCTCTTCCGGTTGTTCTAAAATAAATATAATGATTTAATTTAACATTTATTTTATGCAGTTATATATTTATATAGTTATATATATAATCATAGGTACCATATATAAAATATCGGTGAATTCGGTATTTTCTATAGTGGGAACTATATTATATTAGGTGTGTGTTTAAATATTTAATTTTCTTGGAACCATTATTTATGGTGGTTTCCTTTGTTTTACTTTTAGTTAAACAATATTGCATAAACCAAGAATAAATCCTCGAGCCTTGACAAAATTTATAATTTGTAAACTTCGTTCTTGCATTTGGTAATCTATAAATTAATAAATTTAAACTTAAAATAACCTCTCTGTGGATCGATCTCGTACTTACGAAATATATTACTTGCAGACAACCTACACTTGGGTGAATTATAATTTAAGTAGTAGCAAGTTTTTGGCGCCGTTGCCGGGGAGGTATAAATTAAGTTTATATTTGTTAATTATGTTTTATTTATAAGTGTTTTGTTTTTTTTTTGTATGAGTATTTGGAGTCGAAAAAAAAGTGGTAGACTTATTCGAGTATCTGAAAATAATTTAAACATGGATGATAATTCAAATAATCAAGATAATGATAACAATAATAACAATAATAATAATAATAATCAAGAACATGATCAATTAAGAACACTTAGGCACCATATGAACCCTATTAGAACTAGTGCCCCATCTTGTTTAGTTTTTCCTCCTGATGCATCTAATTTCAACTTTAAACCTCAAATTATTCAACTTTTACCAAATTTTCATGGCTTAGATTCTGAAAATCCATATTTACATCTAAGAGAATTTGAGGAAGTTTGTAACACTTATAATGATCAAAATTGTAGCATGGATATAGTTCGATTAAAGCTTTTCCCTTTTTCTTTAAAAGATAAAGCTAAAACATGGCTACAAAATTTGAGATCAAGTTCAATAAGATCATGGGAAGAAATGCAACAACAATTTCTCAAAAAGTTTTTTCCTTCCCATAGAACAAACTCTTTTAAAAGACAAATTACTACTTTTTCTCAAAAACAAGGAGAAACATTTTATCAATGTTGGGATAGATATAAAGAATTACTTAATACATGCCCACATCATGGTTTTGAAACATGGAGAATAGTTTCTCACTTTTATGAAGGTCTAATACCTAAAGATAGGCAAATGATAGAATTCATGTGTAATGGAACTTTTGAAGATAAAAACCCAAATGAAGCTATGGAGTATTTGGATTCATTAGCAGAAAATGCTCAAAATTGGGATAATATAGGCACAATAGAACCACCAACAACTAAAATCAATAATTCAACAAATGGGGGTGGTATCTATAATCTTAAAGATGATATAGATATTCAAGCTAAACTTGCATCTTTAGCAAGAAAAATTGAGTCATTAGAAATGAAAAAGAGTGGTCAATTAAAAAGTATTCAAGAAATTGTTTGTCATATATGTGATACACATGATCATGCTACAAAAGATTGTCCAACATTACCTTCATTTAAAGAATGTCTCCATGAACAAGCAAATTATGTTAACAATTATAAAAAACCAATATTAGATCCTTTTTCAACATCATATAATCCTGGATGGAAAAATCATCCTAATTTTAGTTGGAGGAATGATAATAATGAACAACCCTCACAACAGTATTTTAAAAATAACCAAAATCATCAAGGTTATATTCCTTATGTTACACCTCCAAGAAAAAACTTTGAAGATGTAATTCATGCATTTATCCAAAAGCAAGAATCTATCAATATTCAAAACAGTCAATCAGTGACTGATTTGAAAGAAACTCTTGCAAAATTTGCATCTGCACTTAATATTCATGAAAAAGAGAAATTTCCATCTCAACCTTAACCTAATCCTAAAAATCAAAATCAAGAATTGAAAAATGAAAAAATTGATCAAATAAAATCTGTTATTACCCTTAGAAGTGGTAAAATAGTTAATGATACATATAGTAATGAAAACAAGGATCATTTAAAATCAAAGAGTAAGGATGATAATCCTGATACTTTTGAGAATGATGATACCTTAAATTCTAAAAATAATATGTTGAATGATAAATCATCTGAAATAGTAAATGAATCAAATAAACCTCCACCATTTCCTCA
>NC_133313.1:13973269-13986832 GCF_012295235.1 Primulina huaijiensis
ATAATAATAATAATAATAATAATAATAATAATAATAATAATAATAATAATAATATGGATGCTTGTATTGTGAATCTTCGTAAATATTTTGCTTGTTTACCTGATAATGCGTTGAAAAAAATTTATAAAGCTAGATGTGAGCGACTAAGGTTGATGATGTCATATGGCATACCGAATGATATCCGGTTGATAATTGAAGCAAAAGTCCGATTGGTTGGGGAAGCAAGTGAAATAATAATAAGACATATGCCAGGATTTAGTAAAAGCACATATGCCAAGAAGCGAAGAGCTAAACGTATAGGTGGATGTCATAAATGTACAAGGTGGACTTGTAAAGGGAAATGCAAAAATGTTGGAATGAAATCAATGAATAGAGAAGATAAAATTTTATTCATTAAGAATGGTCTGAGTAAAGAGCCTTTGGATAATTTTCTAGAGGTTCTTTCGAGAGAATAACTTGTGATAGGAACGAGTAGTATAATCCGTGGATCTACAATTTACATAGATATATGAAATTGGATACGCGCCCATAGTCATAGTCCTAAGGGTCGAAAACTATGGGATTTCATAGATCGAAATGCAATTCACTTTTGATAAATAATTAAAGACGTTTAATTACTTCACTGAGTAGAATTAGTTTGGCATAACTCGAGAGAGTGTGTTCAATGAAATAGGAAATCCTATCGGAAGGATAAATCACTAGCGAACGAATTAATTAATTAACGAGGGGTAGGTGAACCGATATTCCCAACTAATCCATTTTTCATTGAATTTTAATCAACAACTCTAGATATAAATTCTTAGTATTCAATTCTTGAATTAGTTTATTTGCATAGTTATTTAAGCATAGTATTAATACGCAATCAATCAATTTTCGTTGCTAATGATTTAATAACTTAAGATAATAATTGTTAAATACAGTCTCCAGTGGAACGATACTCGTACTCCGGAACATTATACTATTACTTGACATCGTGCACTTGCGATAAATTTTGAGCATACAAAACCATATTTTTATTAAGGCTTTAACAGTGCAAGTTTTGCTCGATCATAACGCATATCTGTTTAGATAAGTAAATATATATATACAATTTTGTCTCAGAAATCTGACGTTAAAAGACTCTGTTTGCCAATTTATAAGAAAATTGGATGGGAAGCATATCCTCGACTCATAGAAGGCGTTGAAGCCGTTACTGAACGTAAAATCAGAGGAAGATGTGAGTCACAATCACAACTACACTGTATATATGTGTGGGGACCCGGGCGCTAATTCATTTCTTAATCATTCTTTGGGAATAATTCAATCCCATTAAGATAAACAGGGTCTAAATTTTTTTTTTTTTAACATGCGGAACGTAATGGAATCAATCTAGTATACACATCAGTATAAAAGTACAAGTGTTGTACAGAATACAACAAACGAAACTAGGGTTCAACTACTATATATCAAGTGCTGAAACCTAACTACTTCTGATCCGGATCACCACGCTAACTTGTCCTTTTTCTCTTCATCTCCTCTACCCTGATCCTGTCCCACCTGTTGTCATGCACACATACAAACACGACAACAGCCGGGTAACTCCGGTGAGAATAAATCCCAGTATAAATCAACGAAACATGCAATCATATAAATAATATAAAGCATGAAGCAGATATCAGATATATATCAAAATCTGAAACATAATTAATATCAAACTATCAATCATACTCGTGACTCCACGACTCAGACTAGACTCCATCCTAGTCTAGGGATCCCGGTTTCCAGACGTTGGTATTCCTATATCAACCAACAGTAATAGAAGAAACTACGATTCTATCCACGTCGATATAACCAAACATCCAGTGTCTTGACCTATCTGTCACAGACTGTGGCACTATCGCCAATACACTATCTTGTGACATCGTGCAATGTTCCCGTGGCGACCCCGCCACTATCAGGTACTTCTGTCACAAGATCACTCATCTAATATTCATCTAACACATGCTCTCTATACATCAATAGAACAAGCAAATCAAATCAAATCAATGCAAATAATAACAAATAGTATGTGATTTAGGGAAACACAAGTATATCCTACTTGTGTCGATCTCCCAATACCACATTGACTTATACCTTTCGTTTGTAGTCTCGGTTAGAAGAAACGGAAGTTCTGAACTCAAGATTGTCTCTGTAAATCTGAAAGGGCATATCGAGAATAATAATATCAACCGTCCATTCTCAATTCAATATTGAATCTGATCAATCTGAATTTAATTCAAAATCAACGGCATAACGGTACAATCTCAATATCCCCGTCAACTCAGACAACAATAGATATCAATTACAAATCATAACCAATATCCAATATAATCCATAATCCAACCATAATCCAAATTTGTCCAATACCACTCAATATAATCTAAAAAATCATAACAAATCCGTAATCAATCTGTTTCTTAATCTGACTTCGATTCTATGATGTCTAGCATGTCAAGAACATCATATAGGAATCATATCAGATTCTGGCAATACCATAATTTCAAATCATCTCAAAACGTAGTAAAACTTACATCCAGTTGAAGCTCTTATTGATAGAAACACAGTACTGAAGTCGGATTCAAAATCTAACGAACGGATCGAAATATAAAGGCATAAGGATTTCTGAAGCTTTTCTCGTTTCCTTTCTCGATTTCTTCTTTTCTGATTCTTGCTGAAGGAAATTAAAACATTATATATATCTACTTGCATGGTTAAGCTACGTGGCTTATTTTTCTTGCATTGCAAGCGGCGCTCGGGCGGTCACATATTACCACTCGGGCGCGGAACATTCTGCCTGAGTGTCCAACTCGTTACACACTAGCGCTCGGGCGGTAATTTTCTGCCGCTCGGGCGCCAGACGTTCTGTCCAAGTACTAACCGTGTTCTGCACTGGCGCTCAGGCGGTCCTTTTCTACCGCTCGGGTGCCAAAGGTTCTGTACAAAAGATTAGTTTTGTGATGTACCGACGCCTGGCTTCTCCACTTGAGCTCTTACAATCTCCATACTGTTAATTAATCTACTTCTGATTACAGTAATTAAATCTCGGGCATTACAATATGTGTTTTAATTTATGTCATTTTTATTTTCTTTTAATAATAATAATTTCCTGTTCAAATATTAACTTTTGGCATGTTACGCTTATAAATTCATATGCTGTGATTTAACAATTGCAGAAAACATATTTCTCAACATGTCGACGTCCACGGTAAGTAAAATAAAAAATATTTGTGTATTTTGTGGATCTAGTGCAGGAAAAGATTCAATTTATGAAGAGGTAGTAGAAAAACTTGGAATAACACTTGCTAAAAAAAAGATTCATTTGGTATATGGTGGTGGTGAAGTTGGTCTCATGGGAAAAGTTGCAAAAGCTGCGCATGCAGGTGGAAGTGAAGTGTTAGGCATTATTCCGATTACCTTAGCCAGTCTTACTGGATCAACAATAGGAGAAGAAATGAAAGTGGACAACGTGTATGAACAAATTACTCAAATGATTGAACATTCAGATGCTTTCATTGCTTTTCCAGGAGGTTTCGGTACTTTGGAAGAAATATTTCATATTGTTTGTTGGGCACAATTAAATATCCACAATAAGCCAATTGGTTTGTTAAATGTTAACAATTATTATGATAAACTGTTATCGTTTCTTGATGATGTTGTGGAACAGGGATTTATTTCATTAGCTTCGCGAAAGATGTTAGTTTCTGCTACAAGTGAAGGTGAACTTATTGATTTACTACAAAGATTTAGTCATGAACCAGATCCATTCTTATATCAACTTAATTGGCCAACATCCAAGAGTAAGAAAAGAAAATTCATGTGACGCTGAACTTGTAATTCAACGGTATGTTTTTAATTTTTTTTCTCTTTAAGGTATGAAAAATCTCTTCTTCTTCTCCTCTTAGTTTGTTTTTTATATAAAAATAAAAAAAATATTCATATATATAGTAATAATAATAATAATAATTTTTAGTTCAATGACGAGTAAGGTGTCAGTAAAATACACCTGAGACGCATTAGTTAATAATTATTGAAAAATCACAATACACTAGATTTTAATATTCATTATTGTTGAGGATCGGATTGAGTTTTGAAGGAGGGGTTGAATAAACTCAACGGCAAACTTAATCGATTTTTCAGAATGATGTGCTAGAGTCCTGTTAGAGATACTAGCAGTTTCTTGTTCAAGTTTAAAGACCAGCAGATCACAAGATAATGTGCGGAAACGATATGTTGGTTAGTGGGTGAAAAATAGTGAAACAGAAAATCAGTAGATGGCACAAGGTTTGTTTCTGGAAGTTCGAAGATGAATCTTCTACGCCTCCCCTTCTTCTGTTTCCAGAAGGTATCACTAAAATACTTTGGTGAATACAGTACAACAATTGTACACACCCACTTCAACAGGACTTACCCTTCGCCTACTGAAACTCTTAGTTTTACAACTCAACTACTTGAAAGATCTTAAGTTCTGGAAAGAACTCTTTTCCAGTTACAAATTCTTCTATTAATGAAGTGAATAGCTTAAGAAGAGATAAAGAAAATAGCTAGCACAAAATGATCTCAAATGATCAAGTGTATGCAATGAAGCGTGTGCTGCTTTTTCAGTGTTGAGCTTTTGAGATAACTGAGAGTTCTAGCGATGCTCGAATGATATTCTTTGATTGAGATTCGTTCACTACTTGTTTCTTGAAAAGTGCTCCGTCTTCATATATAGGCTTAAACCAACGTTAAAATCTGAACGGCTCTTTTGATTTTTCAGTGATTCAGCTTTATTGCTGAAAATGAACCCTGCAGAATACATTAAAGCAATCAGTCTAAGTTCATACCAAAAATGGTAAGCCGTCTTAAATGTTCCCGTACAACATTTAATGGCATTAAATGAAGCAATAAATACTAGTATCATTTTAATAGATTAACGGTAATATTTAAAGACTTGAGATACGCAACAATCTTCTAGTGTCTATTTCGGGTTTCTGGTTTTAGCTAAGAAGTCATTTGTTAATTAGATTAAGCAGTACTTGATAAGTGCTGCTACTGATTTTAGCGCGGTACAAGTGCTTCTGGTTTTCTGCTTATTTACATTTACTGGTTTTGTACTAGCATCTCCACAACAAAATTAAGTTTAACAATTTCTCCCTTTGTGGTGATGCCAAAACCTAGATGTCCCTTAGAACGTTAGTAGAATTGAGAAAACAGATTACGAAGTAATTAGTATCCAGAAAATCAAGACAAAACAATAAAATTAGTTTGTCCCAATATCTCTAAAAATAGCTTCATCTGGATTTTGATCCCTTCCAGAAGAATGAGGTCTGCTACTACTCGCTCCAGTTCTATCTTCAGCAGTTCTATCTTCTTCCCCCTTTTTGGCATCATCGGCAATGACCCTGATAAGCATTCAAAGTATAAGCTGCGGCCATTTCTGAGTTGAAAGGAATTAGAGATAGATTAGCAGTAGATGCGAGAAAGCAGTAGATGCAAAATAATGATCTGAATTCGTAAAGGACAATAAAAATGAACGGTTAAATGAAATGTACAGCCGTCAGTAAACATAGGGACACGTGTCAATATGTTTATGGATGGTAGAGAGAGAAAACAGGAGTGTCAGTTACTCTACTCATTTCAAAATTTTAAAAAAAATGGCGGGCTGTCCGAGGCGGTTGCTAAAAGATCATAAGCTGATTTGTCGTTTTATGATAATATCTACTGGAAGAATGTAAAGTGCTGAAACAAATGCAGCACTTCGACAACTTCTGGTAGATACACTGTTTTATCGAAAAGACAAATCAGTTTCTAATATAAATGCCATAAAAATGTTCTCCCTCAATTAATGCAGTAATAAAGGATATTAAACACCAAACTATTCTTGGCAAACTTTCAATCTGAACCATTGAAAATGAACAGTCGCAAGGATCTTTATCTCCTTTGAATACCACTATAAATACCTGCACAAGTTAAACAAGGTTAAGTGTACATAAGATCAAATGAAAACTAATGTGAAAGAAGAAGCAGAATCTGATCCAGAAGTCAAAGCAAGAATGTTCAGAAGACAACTTGCTGCGTTTTCTAAGAAGACGTATGAAGATATCGTTCTTTATATAATGATCCTTGGATCAAACTCTTGGAGTTGTAATGTGAACAATCAAAGAGATTGTTTTCTCTTATTAGGATTGGGATGCAGCATCATTTCCTTCCATAAGCATTCTAATGAAATAAGAGAGTGTTGGTGGATCGATGATACTGAAAATCTTAGTAGGATAATCTGTGTAATCATTCTGCTGATATCTTCAATTGTACCCCTGTAATGTAATGCATCTGATTATATGGATAAAAGATTTTGTTTTTCCATACCTCTTGTGCTGTTCTCATTTCTGAATATTTCTACTGGATTAGAATAAAGAAACAAAAGACACGTGAAAACAGAAAATAATAAACAGTAGTTATGATAAATCAATTAATCCAAGAACATTACGAAAATACGAAAATTTATTCTCAGGAAGTGGTTTGGTAAAAATGTCTGCGGCTTGCTGATCAGTAAGAATGTATTCCAGACGAATATTCTTCTTTTGCACATGATCTCTAATGAAATGATGTCTGATACCAATGTGCTTCGTTCTGGAATGGAGTACTGGATTATGCGATATAGCAATTGCACTGGTATTGTCACAAAATATGGGTGATTCAGAAGCTTGAACTCCATAGTCTTTAAGTTGTTGTCGTATCCAAAGCATTTGAGAACAACAGCTTCCAGCAGCATGATACTCTGCTTCTGCAGTAGACGTGGCTATGGAAGTCTGTTTTTTGCTAAACCAGGAGATCAACCTGTCACCAAGAAATTGACAAAAACCACTTGTGCTTTTCCTATCCAGTTTACATCCTGCATAATCAGCATCTGAGTATCCAATAAGATTAAACGATGAGTCCTTGGGATACCAGAGGCCTACATTTTGAGTACCCTTCAAATATTTTAAAATTCTTTTGCCAGCAATGAAATGTGATTGTTTAGGATTTGATTGAAATCTAGCACATATGCAAATAGCAAACATAATATCGGGTCTACTGGCAGTAAGATATAACAATGAGCCAATAAGACCACGATACTGAGTTACCTCTACTGGAGTTCCCCCTTCATCTTTATCAAGTTGGTAGACGAGCTCATAGGAGTCGAAGCAGCAGAGCATGCTTCCATCCCAAACTTTTTCAGTAGTTTCTTTGTATACTTAGCTTGATTGATGAAGATTCCAGTATCAAGTTGCTTGATTTGAAGTCCTAGGAAAAAGGTTAATTCTCCCATCATGCTCATCTCGAACTGTTCCTGCATTAACTTGGCAAACTTTGCACATAATTTGGGGTTAGTTGACCCAAATATAATATCATCAACATAAATTTGAACTAATAATATGTGCTTGTTTTTTACTAGGGTAAACAAAGTCTTATCCACGGTACCGACGGTGAAATCATGATCAATAAGAAATTGTGAAAGTGTGTTGTACCAAGCCCTAGGTGCTTGTTTCAGACCATACAATGCTTTATGTAATTTAAAAACATGATGCGGTAATAGATGATCAGAAAAACCTGGAGGCTGTTCAACATAGAATTCCTCTTGTAGTAGACCATTGAGGAACACACTTTTCACATCCATCTGATACACTTTGAAATTTCTAAAAGCAGCAAAGGCTAAAAATATTCTGATAGCTTGAGCCTAGATACTGGTGCAAAGGTTTCATCATAGTCTATTTATGATATTGAAGAACATACATAATATCTTCAGTAGATGATGAAGAAACTAAAAACATATATGATTCTTTGTCTTGTCCTTCAAGAGAAAAATAGATGAATATAATTGAAGATTAAATGAATTCAATGACCACTGATGGGTCTAGTAAATCCACAGCTATGGAGTTTGTATCGTGATAAACATAAAAATTGTACATTAATTAAATGTTTTATAATATAAATATATAGTTTTTGTTTTATTAAATGTTTAAATATTATATGTTTTATAATAAATTGTATAAAATATAAGTTGTTGTGTAATTATAAGTTTTTACTATTTTTTACAGGTTAGATAAAACAAGAATAAACTTGGCGTAGCAAATGGGATTAAGATGATTCTTGGACCTGTAGAAAGTTGATTATAATATCTACAATATTGTTGACAAGCATGAGATAAAAATCCTCTCACAATTGGGATCAAATTAAGCAACAAATAAAGTTACCAAAAGAGTGGTATTTTTACCATGCTCTAGTATTTTCACCATAACTCTCATATTACATGGTCAAATGGTTTGAAAAAAATACTACAACTAGACAACTCAATTATCCAAATGTTTTTTTTTATGTGAAGAAGCAAATTCGGAGAAGAAGATTTTCAAAAGTGATGTGTAATATAATATAATATCTTGGAACACCAATGAAGACTTATGTGTAAAAAAATAATATTTTATATGTGGTTGTCTCCCCAAATTTGGCTATAAATAGGGGTGCATTGTAATGTATTGAGATATCCCTCATTCTATGAACAAACCTTTGAGTTCATAATATTTCTCTCTATATTTTTCCTTTATTTCTTCATTTAAATACAATTAGCATGTTAATTTCATATTCAAAGTTTTACACTTTGAATAATGAATAGCTAACTTCCTAAAGTTGAGATGATAAGGTGAAACTCTTGACATGATAATAAGGTTATTAAAAGGTAAGAATCTATGTTTTATATTATTTAATCATTATTTATTGTTTATGTTATATTTATTTCTTTAAGCATTTTTATACCCTACTTATAAGTGGGAGTTTTGATTTATTGTTGCTATATGTTACACTAAATTCTTGGAACCATTTAAATGTTAGTTTGGTATTACCAACCATTTAAAGTGGATGCCTTGATTTATTATATATAAATATATTATAATATTAAATTCTTGGAACCATTTAAATGTTAGTTTGGTTTTACCAACCATTTAACTTGGATTCCTTGATTTATTATATATGAATATATCATAGTATTAATTTATTGGTACCATTTAAATGTTTGTTTGGTTTTACCAACCATTTAAAGTGGGAACCTTGATTTAGTGTTTACAAATATATATAGCACAATAAATACTTGACCACATTTATAAGTTTTGGTATATATTATATACTTATAAGATAATAATTTATAACATAATATAAATATGATTATTTAATATATTGGAACCATTTTATTAAGTGGATTTCAATATTGTTCGTTAATGTTAACTTTATTAAAATACCAAGAGTGGATCCTTTAATCTCAACTACTTAAATTAAAATTTGAACAATTAAAATTTACCCATTAAAGATTCAAACAATTAAAATTAAAAAGAAACAAAAACAAAAACAAAACAAAAAGACATTGTAGTGGACTTGTAATTACCTTAGCTTCCCTGTGGATACGATATCGGACTCACCGAATTATACTACTTGTGGACAACCTGCTCTTGGGAGTGCAACAATCAAAGTGACAACAAGTTTTTGGCGCCGTTGCCGGGGAAGTATAATTTAATTTCAAGTCTATTTAATTTTGTTTATAGTTTATTTTTCTTTATTTGAATTTTTATTGCTTTTGTGTGTTTTTATTCTTTTGCATTTGCATTTGCATGAGCATTTGGTCACGTACACTTAGTGGTCGACTCATTCGAAATAACCCTTTATTTTTACAAAACATGGCAGAAGAACCCATCCAAGAAAATGAAGATGAAATTCAATCTCAACATGATCATGATAGACGAAGAACACTTAGAGATCACATGAATCCTACACGTACTAGTGCACCTTCATGTCTAGTTTTTCCCCCCGATGCATCTCATTTCAATTTTAAGCCTGGTATTATCCAACTTTTACCCAATTTTCATGGCTTAGATTCTGAAAATCCATACATGCATTTACGAGAGTTTGAAGAAGTGTGCAACACATATAATGATCTAAATTGTAGCATGAACACCATTCGACTTAAGCTTTTTCCTTTTTCTTTAAAAGATAAAGCTAAAACTTGGCTACAAAATCTTAGATCGGGATCCATTCGAACTTGGGATGAATTGCAACAACAATTTTTGAAAAAGTTTTTTCCATCTCATAGAACAAATTCTTTCAAAAGGCAAATCATCACTTTCACTCAAAAACAAGGAGAAACTTTTTATCAGTGTTGGGATAGATATAAAGAATTGCTTAATCTTTGTCCACATCATGGTTTTGAAATTTGGAGAGTTGTTTCTCAATTTTATGAAGGCTTAACACCTAAAGATAGGCAAATGGTTGAATTTATGTGTAATGGAACATTTGAAGATAAAGATCCAAATGAGGCAATTGAGTATCTCGATTCATTAGCTGAAAATGCTCAAAATTGGGACACTATAGGTACAATCGAACCATCAAACAAGATTCAATCTCCTACATCTGGTGGAGGTATGTACACTCTCAAAGATGAACATGATCTTCAAGCTAGATTTACCTCTTTGGCAAGAAAAGTTGAGGCACTTGAATTGAAAAAGAATGGTCAATTAAAATCTGTTCAAGAAATTGCATGTCACATCTGTGATACAAGTGATCATTCTACAAAAGATTGTCCCACTTTGCCTTCTTTTAAAGAATGTCTCCATGAACAAGCCAATGTTTTAAACAATCTCAAAAGGCCAAATTTTGAACCATTTTCTCAAAGTTACAATCCAGGTTGGCGAAATCATCCAAATTTTAGTTGGAGGAATGATAATGCTGCACAATTTTCACAACCACATTTCCAAAATCAACAAAATTTTCAAAATTATGCACCTTATGTTCCTCCACCTAAAAGGAATTTGGAAGATATATTGAATTCTTTCATTGCAAAGCAAGAGTCTATCAATACTCAAACTGCTCAAACCATGACAGATTTGAAAGATACTCTTGCTAAATTTGCATCTGCACTTAATGTTCATGAAAAAGGTAAATTTCCTTCACAACCTCTGCCTAATCCCAAGGATCATCATTCACAAACTGGAACTTCTGGAACTCAACCGATGGATCAGGTAAAATCTGTTATTACCCTTCGAAGTGGTAAGGTTGTGGAAAAATCCATTCTTGAACCTTGTGAAGATGATGATAAATCAACTCCAAAGGGTAAGGAAGTGGAACCCATAACTTGCGAAGAGGAGGTTCAACAGACAGTGTCACCACCATTCCCTCATGCATTGAAAAATACAAAAAAATCAAATTTGAATTCTGATATATATGATATTTTTAAACAAGTAAAAGTTAATATTCCTTTATTAGATGCAATAAAACAGGTACCATCATATGCCAAATTTTTGAAAGACTTGTGCACTGTGAAAAGAAAATTGAATGTGAAAAAGAAAGCATTTTTAGCCGAACAAGTAAGTGCAATCATTCAAAATAATAATGCTTTGAAATACAAAGACCCTGGTTGTCCTACTATTTCTTGTATTATTGGAGAACGAAAGATTAAAAAAGCCTTGCTTGACCTTGGAGCTAGTGTGAATTTACTTCCATATTCAGTTTATCAAGAACTCAATCTAGGCGAGTTAAAACCTACTTCGGTAACACTTTTACTTGCTGATAGATCTGTTAAAGTGCCAAGAGGTATGGTAGAAGACGTGTTGGTCCAAGTTGATAACTTTGTATATCCTGTCGATTTCATAGTTTTAGATACACAACCTATCGAAGCTTGTAATGCAATTCCTGTAATTTTAGGTCGTCCATTTTTAGCAACTTCTAATGCTCTTATAAATTGCAGGAATGGAATAATGAAGTTGTCATTTGGTAACATGACCTTGGAGCTTAATGTGTTTAATCTTTGTAAGCAACCACATGACAAAGGAGATGAAAGTGAAGATGAAAATCTTATTGAAACTCTTGTGGAAGAAAACATTCAAGAAGGGAGTACTCGTGATCAATTAGATATTTGTTCAATTGAAACTGTTAAAGAAAATATTGAAATTGATCTTGATGATTTTATCAGGTATCACTCGTTACCAGGATCAGAGAAAGAATTTGATGCAAAATATGAGAACAAAGACGAACCACCCATATTGGAGTTAAAACCCTTGCCAGAAGAATTGAAGTATGCATTTCTTGGAGAAGATGAAACATATCCGGTGGTAATTTCTTCCAAACTAGCAAGTGATGAAGAAGGTAAATTAGTTGATATGCTTAAAAGACATAAAAATGCAATTGGTTGGACACTAAAAGATCTCAAGGGCATTAATCCACTAATTTGCACTCACAAAATTCACTTAGAAGAAAATGCAAAAACATCTCAACAACCACAAAGGAGATTAAATCCACACATGAAAGATGTTGTGAAAACTGAAGTTCTCAAACTACTTGATGTTGGGATTATCTACCCTATTTCTGATAGTAAGTGGGTAAGCCCAACACAAGTAGTTCCGAAAAAATCTGGCATCACAGTGATAAAAAATGAAAAAGGTGAATTGTTAACAAGTCGAGTCCCATCTAGTTGGCGGATGTGTATTGATTATAGAAAATTAAATGACGCCACTAGAAAAGATCATTTTCCATTACCATTTTTGGATCAAATTTTAGAAAGAGTAGCAGGTCATCCATACTACTGTTTTCTTGATGGATATTCAGGTTATTATCAAATTCCCATTGCACTCGAAGATCAAGATAAAACTACATTCACATGTCCTTTTGGAACATTTGCATTTAGAAGGATGCCATTTGGATTATGCAATGCCCCAGCAACATTTCAAAGATGTATGCTAAGCATTTTTTGCGACATGGTTGAAAATTGTTTGGAAATTTTCATGGATGATTTAACTGTCTTTGGGAATACATTTGATAATTGTCTTGAAAATTTGGAAAAAGTTTTAAAAAGATGCGAGGAAAAAGGTCTTATTTTAAATTGGAAAAAATGTCATTACATGATTACTTCTGGAATTGTTTTGGGACATGTCGTGTCATCTCATGGAATTGAAGTTGATAAAGCAAAAGTTGATGTCATTGCCAATTTACCCCCTCCAAAAACCATTAAAGAAATTCGTTCATTTTTGGAACATGCTGGATTTTATAGGAGATTTATAAAGGACTTTAGTTTAATATCTAAACCCATTTGTAACCTCTTAACAAAAGACAATGCATTTGAGTGGACTCAAGAATGTCAAAATGCTTTTGATAAAATCATTCGACATTTAACATCAGCTCCTATCATGAAACCTCCTGATTGGTCTTTACCATTTGAAATCATGTGCGATGCGAGTGATTATGCAGTCGGTGCAGTATTGGGTCAAAGAAGAAACGATAAGCCTTATGTGATATATTATGCAAGTAGAACTTTAAACAATGCTCAAATGAATTACTCCACAACTGAAAAAAACTACTTGATGTAATATTTGCATTAGAGAAATTTCGTTCTTATTTGATTGGATCAACGACTATTGTGTTTATTGATCATTCTGCTATTAGATATTTGTTGACCAAACAGGATGCAAAGCCACGACTGATACGATGGATTTTGTTGCTCCAAGAATTTGACATTGTGATCAAAGATAAAAAAAGGAACCGAGAATGTCGTAG
>NC_133313.1:13987145-13989868 GCF_012295235.1 Primulina huaijiensis
GTTTGGATACTTGTATATTTTAGTTGCAGTTGATTATGTTTCCAAATGGATAGAGGCAATTCCATGTCGAACAAATGATCATAAAATCGTCATCAAATTTTTAAAAGAAAATATTTTTAGTAGATTTGAAATTACTCGAGCCATGATAAATGATGGGGGAACTCACTTTGTTAATAAACCCTTTGCTTCATTAATGGAGAAAATATGGTATTACTCACAAAGTAACTACTCCTTATCATCCTCAAACAAATGGACAAGTTGAATTAGCTAATAGGGAGATAAAGCAAATTTTGGAAAAAACTGTTAACTCAAATAGAAAAGATTGGTCTCTGCGACTTAATGATACACTTTGGGCATATCGAACAGCTTTTAAAACATCATTGAATATGTCTCCCTATAGGTTGGTTTATGGAAAACATTGTCATTTGCCTGTGGAATTGGAACATAAAGCTTATTGGGCGATCAAAACTTTAAATTCAAGCATGGATGATGCCAACAAATTGCGTAATTTGCAACTTAATGAACTGATGAACTCAGAAATGACGCGTATGAGAATTCAAGGATTTATAAAACAAAAATCAAATCATTTCATGATAAAACAATTCTTAGAAAATCTTTTGAGATTGGTAAAAAAATTTTGCTTTATAATTCTCGACTTCACATATTCCCAGGAAAATTACGATCAAGATGGACGGGCCCATATGTTGTAAAGCATGTGTATACTTATGGAGCTGTGGATATTGAAAATCCTAAAAATGGTGATTTTTTAAAGTGAATGGACAAAGGCTTAAACCATTTTTCGAAAATGAAATCTTTCAAGAAGAGTTTGTGTAACGACCCGAAAATCAGATTACGTATAAGCCATGCATAATTGCTACTATTTAAATTAAAAATGAATTTTTATAAATATATGAAGTGTTTGGTTTATTTTAATAAATTTTAAGTCATGATTATTTATTTTAAAAGTAGATGTTTAGTTTATCTTTTCAGGATAAATATGCGAGGTCGGACCGGAGTTTGGAAATTAGAAATAAGATTAATAATAAGAAAAATATTCCTAAATTTAACTTAAGTCAATGAATAATTTAATTTATAGAAAAAGAATGTTTTAGGATTTATTTAAATTAATTGGAGTCAAGTTAGTAAATAAATTCTATTAGGTTCAATATTTAATTAAAGCTAAAATTAATATGTGTAAACACTTGAGGAGGAATTAATTTAAGCTTAATATATTTAAGAAATTAAACATAACATTTAAATACTTAAATTTTAAGTCAAGCATGCCATGCAATAATCTATCCTAAATTTAATGTGTAAATTCACTAAAATATATAATGATGGTGCTAAACTGTAAGCAATTAAAATACAAGATTTAAGCAATAAAATACCATGCAAATTAGTAATAATAATAAGTTTGGGTCCAATATTTAAAATAATTCAAAGGTTGATAACTCTCCATTCAAACCATTTCTAATTACAATTCATAGGGTATTCATTTCTCATTTTAAATTCTCCAATGGGTAGCAAATTTAAATGCACTAAAACACCTCATTTCTACTCAACCTATTAGACAAATAAATCGTGTACATGCAGTAGGAAATGAAGAACAAAGCAACGGCAATAAGGGGAAGGAGAATCATTTCAAAACCATTCCACTACTTGACTTGTAACCTCCACCTTAATGCACTTCAATACCCATTTAACACCCTTTATAACACTCACCTTCATTGTCTAACAAAACCACACTCTCACCTTTGAAAAATATCAGAAATTGACTACTGAAAACGTGAATAACAGCAAGAATAAGAGCAAGGGATAGGCAGCAAAAGGGAATCATAATGTATTTCAAAATACCTTCTTTGTAACTCCTAACTAAATGCATATTATGACCCCTTAACACCTCCTATATCATTCACTTTCATCCCTTACATCTCCTACAACCATAAGCTTCGAAACATATCAGAAATAACAGCTTAGAAACGTGAGAACAGCAGCAGAAAATAAGAAGAGAATCCAACTCCGACTTCGCCGCTCGTCTTCGTCGTATCGGTTTGTTTTTGTGTCAAAACAAATTCCAGGCATGTATATATTGTTTCTTTGCTCTTCAATCAAGTCCTATAAATATTTTTAAACATTATACGTTCAGGATTCATGAGGTAAAATCGAAATTTGACAGCAACAATTTCGAAAAAATCTGCACAGGTCTCGGCCATGTGTTCATGTTTCACGTTTGTACTGTTTTGTTGATTTCAGGGGTTGCTTCGATTCCAGGCTCTCAAGGCTGCTTCTAGGAATGTTTTAGAGTGTGTTGGTGTGTTATTGGTTCATTGGTTTACATCCATACACGCACAAACAAAGAAATGACAGCAACTTTATAATTAAGTGCAGAAATGAGGCATGATTTCTGTCATGGAATGGTTAAGGATGGTGTTCGAATCTTGGCTGTCCTAGAGACTGTAGCCATGGTTAGAACTCTTCCTTATCATGTCTAAGACGTGACCAAATTGTTCTTTCACGGTTTAATTCACAGATCCATTAAAAACATCACAGCAACTACACAAGTGCACTTCGGTTCCTTCATTTTCTGTGTGTGTACAATTTCGGTTTTTGGGTGGGGTTTGGATTGTGGTTGGATTTTAGCCCTTAGCCATGGTCCAAGCCATGCCTTAGGATGTTGGTAAGAGTCCTTGGGTGGTGGTTCAAACCCATAGTCATAAAATTCA
>NC_133313.1:13992970-13995139 GCF_012295235.1 Primulina huaijiensis
AGATCTTTGGGATGTGTTTCCAATAACAGAGAAGATAAAATTGGTTTCATTAAGAACGGGCTGAGTAAGGAGTCTTTAGATAACATCTTATTGACTCTTGAGATGCATTCTAGTGGACACGTGCATATTGAACTTCTCCGTTTATGGAAACAATTCCAAGATGAGCGCCATAGTCTTGGGAATCCGACTAAAAAAGACCATGTTTGCCAATTGATAAGAAAATTGGATGGGAAGCATATCCTCGACTCATAGAAGGCGTTGAAGCCGTTTCTGGACGTAAAACCAGAGGAAAATTGTGAGCCACAATCACACTACTGTTTACATGCATGTGTGTCATTATTGTTTTTACTGTTTATTTTGTTTACAACTGTGACCCATAGCTTTGTCCTGATAACATATTACCCCTATAAAATCTCTCATCTTTCTCTTTATTTTCGCAGAAAAAAAAAAGTAAAAAAACATGGCTGGAACCTCTGCACAATCATTGAAAAATATTTGTGTATTTTGTGGGTCGAGTCCTGGAAAAAATGAAGTGTTTGTAGAAGCAGCGAATAATCTTGGAAAGATATTGGCTGAGAGAAAAATTCACTTGGTATATGGGGGAGGTAATATTGGGTTAATGGGATCTATTTCAACATCTGCTCATCTTGGAGGTAGTCAGGTTTTGGGTATTATTCCTACAGTTTAAGCTGAAGGAAATATTACAGGTGTTACGATTGGTGAGGAATTAAAAATTTCTTCTATGTATGAAAGAATCACGAAAATGATTGAAAATTCTGATACTTTTATCGCACTACCAAGTGGTTTTGGTACATTAGAAGAAATTTTTCACACTGTTTCTTGGGCACAACTTAATAGCCATAATAAACCTGTGGGCTTGTTGAATATCAATAATTATTTTGACAGCTTGTTGACATTTCTTGATAAAGCTGTGGAACAGAATTTCATTTCATAAAATTCACGAAGAATGCTCCTCTCTGCTTTGACTGCCGACCAATTAATTGATAATTTGGAAGCTTTTGTTCATAAGCCTGATCCGATGATAACAAAGATCAATTGGTCGCAATCAAGCAATAAGAAAAGGAAGTTGGATCATTGATTCAAAAGTCGTAAATTGGTTTGCGTTTGTTTCAGTTTGTTATCTTCAATAAAATTCGAGGTGATATCTCTTTCATTATGTACTCTTTATTAATAGTTATTTTGACATTAGGGACAATGTCATATTCTGATTGGGGGAGAACAAACTTATAAAAAAAATAAAAAATAAAAATATATATATTATTTTAAAATAAAATCATGTTTATTGTTTGTATCTTAGTAATTTTTCCAAAAATGTCATACATTACATGTTTGAAAGATTTAAATTAGAATATGCATTAATCTATTTAAGAATGTTTAATTTCTTATTTGAAAAAAAAAATCAATTTTAATATTCTGATCAATATAAAAATATGATTTATGAAATCTTTTTGAGTGATTAACCATTGTGATAAAATCAGGTATTAAAGTATATGGCCCAAGATATATCTTATAAGAGTGCCTAAAATTTTAAACTCACACATATTTTGTGAGTGAGTAGAGAGGACTGAGAAAACAGCTTTCGAGCCTTTATTGATCATAAGAGAGACTATCTATTGTTTAGATCTTGAGTTCTTATTTTGAAAAAAAATGATATTTCCTGAAAAAAAGGAGAAAAATACAAAAAGAAAGATATTGAAGATCTATGTAATTTTTAAGTTATATGCTTTGACCCATATATCTCTCGTAAAAAAAAAGAAAGAGAAAAATTTATTGTACAAATTAAATAAATATGTGGTCAAAAAGCATAAACTTAGTCTGATTCCATGATGTTATGAAAAAAAAATCAGGAAAAAATATATAATAAGAACAACTAGATTTTGAATCAATGGATTTTCTATCTTTTGATTAGTTTGGCTCGTTTATCTGTCTGCATTCTGTAAATCATTTTTCTGAGCATTTATCTGTATTTCATTTCCATGAGAGAAATCGTTGCCATAAATTGAAACATTTATTAACCTGTGAGGATATGGAGTTGAGACTCTTACTAGGAATTTCTGAAGGCCGTGTACATTTAACTACCTGAAATAAGCTTTGAATTGATCATCTCAAATTATTTCATAAATTATAATTATGATGATCTTGATATAA
>NC_133313.1:13999304-14089647 GCF_012295235.1 Primulina huaijiensis
AATCTATGTTTTATATTATTTAATCATTATTTATTGTTTATGTTATATTTATTTCTTTAAGCATTTTTATACCCTACTTATAAGTGGGAGTTTTGATTTATTGTTGCTATATGTTACACTAAATTCTTGGAACCATTTAAATGTTAGTTTGGTATTACCAACCATTTAAAGTGGATGCCTTGATTTATTATATATAAATATATTATAATATTAAATTCTTGGTACCATTTAAATGTTAGTTTGGTTTTACCAACCATTTAAAGTGGGAACCTTGATTTAGTATTTACAAATATATATAGCACAATAAATACTTGACCACATTTATAAGTTTTGGTATATATTATATACTTATAAGATATAATTTATAACATAATATAAATATGATTATTTAATATATTGGAACCATTTTATTAAGTGGATTTCAATATTGTTCGTTAATGTTAACTTTATTAAAATACCAAGAGTGGATCCTTTAATCTCAACTACTTAAATTAAAATTTGAACAATTAAAATTTACCCATTAAAGATTCAAAAAATTAAAATTTAAAAGAAACAAAAACAAAAACAAAACAAAAAGACATTGTAGTGGACTTGTAATTACCTTAGCTTCCCTGCAGATACGATATCGGACTCACCGAATTATACTACTTGTGGACAACCTGCTCTTGGGAGTGCAACAATCAAAGTGACAACATATCGAATACTGAATATACCCAATTGACATAATACACATAGGTGGTAGTCCCTATATAAGTGAATCCACAGCTATGGAGTTTGTACCGATGTGCTCAATAGACAACTGGCCACTCTGAATTCTTTATTCAACCACCAGGAACTTGATCTCAATATATTTCGACTTCGTCATGCTCCTGTTGTTATTGAAATATAAAATCACTAATTTATTTTCACAATGTAACTTTAATGGCTTTTCAATACCATAAAATGCGCAAGATTGGATATCTCATAACATGCTATAAATTCATATATCATAGTAGAAAAGGCTATAATAGAATGTTTAGCACTTTTCCAAGAAATGACACCTCCATCAAGAAGATATGTATAGCATGATGTAGATTTCATATTATCTTGCTATCCAGTATAATCAGAGTCAGTATATCCAATGATCTCAAGCTGATTCAACTTTCGATATATAAGCATGTAATTTTTTGTTATCTATAGGTACCATAAAACACTTTTGAATATTTTCTAATGTTCTACTTCTGGATTACTTCGGTATCTATCCAACATTCTTGTCAAATGAGAAAGTCTTGCAAGGACTTGACATAAATCCAAAGCATATTTCTGTCAGACCATGAAATGAAAGGAGTTACATGTTTTCAAGTATCAAAAACTTTTAAAAGTTCTCCTTGCACCTCTTTTCAACGAGAAAGTCTAGCCATGTATTGAGCTGATGAATGTTTTTATGCTTTTTATTGTTGTAGAGTGATATACTCATTGTATACCAGTTTTGCTCGATCATTGTTTAACTCGATAAGGTATAATATGACCCGTGAATCGACAGATACTTTGCATCAGACACAATACATTACGCGACTTTATGTGCTTATATCACCCCAATCTGCAGGGGCGAAGCTTATTAAGGAGCCCACACTGGGCCAAAAAAAATTAATATTATTATAAATGTGGGCAAAAAAAAAGTTAATAGTAAGTGGGTCAATTTTAAAAGCCCACACTGGACCAAAAAAAATTAATACTAGTTATAAATGTGGGCCATTCACTTGTTGAGGAAGAAGCCGTCAAGAGGAACACAGATTGCATTTACTTTCTGGCTTCTCCGTTAACTTGCAAAAAGGTCATTATTTTATTTTTGATTAGCTTGCATCTTGCTGCTGTGGGGATCAGATCTTTATGTGGGATTGGAAGTTTCGATTTAATTTGAGCCTTGAGATTGTAAAAATTATGCTCTTTTTTTTTCCTCCGGCTAGAGGGGTTTGATTATTTTCCCTTACTAGTTACTATTCGTTTTGTTGGTAGGGTATTGCGAAATTTGATATGATCATAGAGACGTGTTGGAATTTTTCCTGCCTCTAAGTTTAGGGTTTGGATTTCTTTCTGCCATTTATTTTGATTTGTAGGGTATCTCAAGCCTCAAGGTTTGATTTTGCACTATATATTGCTAAACTTTTCTTCCTTTCTGGGTTCTTTTCCTACATTGACCGATTTTTGTATCTAATTATGTTGTTTGAGCTGGAACCTGGAGAAATTTACAAGCAAGTTCTGCTAATTAAAATATTTTTTCACATTTGTTGGGTTGTGAGTGCTTTGTATTATATTGTGATACCCTTGTCCCACATATGAAAAATCAAATATTTAAAATGAGTTTATAATGGCTTACAATGGAATTCTTTAGCAACTTGGTTTAATCATTTTCGTAAAGCGAGGACGGATAAGAAGTAGTTGCTATAGGGGCCCATTGTGCAGTCACGCAGGCACGGGCCCAGGCTCGGGGCGTGACAGAATGGTATCAGAGCCGGTCATCGGCATGGAACACCGGGAAATAAGTGCTATGCAGGGTAAAGTGCTACATGCATGGGAGCCACCTCTTGAACCTGCGGGGCAAAGTGCTACATGACGGAAGCCACCTCTTGAACCTAAAGGAGCCACCTCTAGATTCTAGGTGCTGGTGGATCGAGGGGTCAGGCCGCGACGAGGACGTCGCGTTCTGAAAGAGGGGTGATTGTGATACCCTTGTCCCACATCTGAAAAATCGAAGATTTAAAATGAGTTTATAATGGCTTACAATAGACTTCTATATCAACTTGGGTTAATCATTTTCGTAAAGTGAGGACGAATACGAAGTAGTTGCTATAGGGGCTCATTGTGCAGTCACGCAGGCGCAGGCCCGGGCTCGGGGCGTGACATATATGCTACTAGAAATGGTTATGTAAGCTAGCGTCGTATGAATTTTTGGGGCAATTTATGCATATTCAATGTATTCTATATATTGGTGCTTAAAAAATCAATGCGAGTTGTTTTATGAATATATATATAAAGCTAAACATTTATATTTTTTATTTTATCAGGAAATCAATATTTACAATGCATAGATTTTTTAAAAGAAAAGATCCAGAACCAGAAGTACAAAGCATCGGAGATGTTAGAGTTGAAGAATTTGATTTCTCACAACTATCGGTAGATCCTGGACTAAGGACTCCAATTTGTGAATATAATGTTAATATTAGGGATCAAGTCCGAAGGGAATATTTGCAAAAAGGTCCATGTCAACCTTCAGGCTATGAATTTCCAAAAAGAAAATTTGGAGTAAGCCAATGTAGACGGTTCAATCCTTCATGGTTTAATGAATTTGGTGATGGGTTGGAGTATAGTGTAGAAAAAGATACCACATATTGTTTGTATTGTTATCTCTTCAATACAACTAAGGAAAAACAAGCGGGAGGGGAGGCTTTTGTTAATGAAGGATTCACAAATTGGAAGTGTAAAGATAGGTTAAATATTCATGTTGGCCAGCATGACAGCGAACATCATAAATCACGAATGAATTGTGAAACTTTGATGAATCAAGATGAGCACATTCAATCAGTTTTGCACAAACTGTCAAAGCAAATGCGAAATGATTATCGTATCTGTCTCAATGCTTCAATTGATTGTATTAGAGTTTTGTGGCGACAAGGGCATTCATTTCGAGGTCACGATGAAACTGAAAGTTCTCTTAATCCAGGTAACTTTCTTATCCAATTGGAATTTTTAGGTGCTCATAATAAAGAGATTAATGATGTGATATTGAAAAATGCTCCTAAAAATTGCAAGTTGACATCACCTGATATTCAGAAGGACATATTGAGTGCTTGTGCCACTGAAACGATTAATGTTATTATTAGAGATGTTGGTGATTCCTTGTTCTCTATTTTAGTTGATGAATCTCGTGATGTGTCAACAAAGGAGCAAATGTCAGTTTTTATCCGTTATGTGGATAGTAGTGGACATGTAAATGAATGTTTTATCGGGATTGAACATCTTACCAGTACTACATCACTCTCACTTAAAGCTGCTATTGATAAGATGTTTTCTAGACATAATTTGAGCATGTCTAAGTTGAGAGGACAAGGTTTTGATGGAGCAAGTAATATGCAGGGTAAATTTAATGGTTTAAAAGCACTCATTTTAAAGGAGAACCTATGTGCATTTTACATACATTGTTTTGCCCATCAGCTTCAACTAGCTCTTATAGCTGTGGCCAAGAAAAATCTTCCGATTTCTAATTTCTTTCGTGTTGTTGGTGATGTGGTAAATGTTGTTGGAGCATCTTGCAAACGTTCTGATCTTATTCGAGAGAAACATTCAGATTTTATTGTCGAGGCATTGGAGAGGGGTGAGATTTCAAGTGGCCGGGGACTTAATCAAGAAACTACTCTTCAACGTGCTGGGGATATACGTTGGGTGTCACATTACAATTCTTTGATAAGCTTCATTTCCATGTTCTTTGCTGTCATTGATGTGCTTGAAATAATTCCAGAAGATGATTCCAGTTCTCCTGATCAAAAAACTGAAGCATTTTTTTATTGGAGACAATACTTTTATTTGATTTTGCATTCAATCTACACTTGATGAAACATATCTTAGGAATTTCGAGTGAATTGTCGACAGCATTGCAAAAAAAAAAAGATCAGGATATTGTGAATGCAATGGATTTGGTACAAATATGCAAACACCGACTCCAAAAAATGAGAGATGATGGTTGATATTCATTTTTAGAAAAGTTTCACCGGTTTTGTGAGCAACATTACATTGATGTTCTCAAAATGGATGATATGTTCACACGTTGGGCACCACGTGATCGTCCCCATCGTAATCCACAAAAAGTGACAAATTTGCATCATTATCGTGTGGATTTATTCTATGGTGTTATCGACATGCAACTTCAAGAGTTAAATGATCGTTTCTTAGAGGCAGGTACAGAGTTACTCCTTTGTGTAGCTTGTTTGTTTCCACAAAACTTGTTTTATGCTTTTGACAAGAAAAAATTGATTCAACTAGCTGAATTTTATCCACAAGATTTTTCAAGATTTGATCTCCTCACACTTGATGATCAACTTGAAACTTATATATGTGATATGCCTTCTAACAAAGCATTTCAAGGATTGAAAGGACTTGGTGATCTTTCAGAGAAGTTAGTTATGTCAAAGAAAAATATGGTGTACCCATTGGTTTATAAGCTTTTGACATTGGCATTAATTCTACAGGTTGCAACGGCGACAGTAGAGAGGGTGTTTTCTGCAATGAGAATGGTGAAAGACAGGTTGCGCAATCGAATGAATGATGATTGGATGAATGATAATCTCATTGTCTATGTAGAGAAAGATATATTTCTGACCGTTGATAATGAATCTATTGTACAAAGGTTTCAAATTATGAAGACCCGAAAAGAACAATTGTAAGGTAGTTATTTTGTGATGTTTTATGATTAAAAGATTTTTTTATTATTATTAATTATAGCATATCATAGCCTACATTGAATCCTTATTCTAGCTCCGCCCCTGCGAAGCTTATTAAGGCCCAGTGTGGGCTGCTGCCCACACTGGGCCAAAAAAAATTAATAGTAATTATAAATGTGGGAAAAAAAAGTTAATAGTAAGTGGGTCAATTTTAAAAGCCCACACTGGACCCAAAAAAATTAAACCCACACTGGGCCAAAAAAATTAATACTAATTATAAATGTGGGCAAAAAAAAGTTAATAGTAAATGAGTCAATTTTAAAAGCCCACACTGGATCAAAAAAAATTAATACTAGTTATTAATGTGGGCCTTTTACTTGTTGAGGAAGAAGCCGTCAAGAGGAACACAGATTGCATTTACTTTCTGGCTTCTCCGTTAACTTGCCAAAAGGTCATTATTTTATTTTTGATTAGCTTGCATCCTGCTGCTGTGGGGATCGGATCTTTATGTGGGATTGGAAGTTTCGATTTAATTTTAGCCTTGAGATTATAAAAATTATGCTCTTTTTTTCCTCCGGCTAGAAGGGTTTGATTATTTTCCCTTACTAGTTACTATTCGTTTTGTTGGTAGGGTATTGCGAAATTTGATATGATCATAGAGACGTGTTGGAATTTTTCCTGCCTTTAAGTTTAGGGTTTGAATTTCTTTCTGCGATTTATTTTGATTTGTAAGGTATCTCAAGCCTCAAGGTTTGATTTTGCACTATATATTGCTAAACTTTTCTTCCTTTCTGGGTTCTTTTCCTACATTGACCGATTTTTGTATCTAATTATGTTGTTTGTGCTGGAACCTGGAGAAATTTACACGCAAGTTCTGCTCATTAAAATCCTTTTTCACATTTGTTAGGTTTTGAGTGCTTTGTATTATATTGTTATACCCTTGTCCCACATCTGAAAAATCAAAGATTTAAAATGAGTTTATAATGGCTTACAATGGACTTCTATAGCAACTTGAGTTAATCATTTTCGTAAAGTGAGGACGAATACGAAGTAGTTGCTATAGGGGCCCACTGTGCAGTCACGCAGGCGCGGGCCCGGGCTCGGGGCGTGACAGAATGGTATCAGAGCCGGTCACCGGCATGGAACATCGGGAAATAGGTGCTATGCAGGGCAAAGTGCTACGTGCATGGGAGCCACCTCTTGAACCTGCGGGGCAAAGTGCTACATGACGGGAGCCACCTCTTGAACCTGTAGGAGCCACCTCTAGATTCTCTGTGCTGGTGAATCGAAGGGTCAGGCCGCGACGAGGACGTCGCGTTCTGAAAGAGGGGTGATTGTGATACCCTTGTCCCATATCATAAAAATCAAAGATTTAAAATGAGTTTATAATGGCTTACAATGGACTTCTATAGCAACTTGAGTTAATCATTTTCGTAAAGTGAGGACGAATACGAAGTAGTTGCTATAGGGGCCCATTGTGCAGTCACGCAGGCGCGGGCCCGGGCTCGGGGCATGACATATATGCTTCTAGAAATGGTGATGTAAGCTAGCGTCGTATGATTTTTTGGGGCAATTTATGCATATTCAATGTATTCTATATATTGGTGCATAAAAAAATCAATGCGAGTTGTTTTATAAATATATATAAAGCTAAACATTTATATTTTTTTATTTTATCATGAAATCAATATTTACAATGCATAGATTTTTTAAAAGAAAAGATCCAGAACCAGAAGTACAAAGCATCGGAGATGTTAGAGTTGAAGAATTTGACTTCTCACAACTACCGGCAGATCCTAGACTTAGGACTCCAATTTGTGAATATAATGTTAATATTAGGGATCAAGTTCGAAGAGCATATTTGCAAAATGGTCCGTGTCAACCTTCAGGCTATGAATTTCCAAAAAGAAAATTTGGAGTAAGCCAATGTAGACGGTTCAATCCTTCATGGTTTAATGAATTTGGTGATTGGCATGTAGAAAAAGATGCCGCATATTGTTGGTATTGTTATCTCTTCAAGACAACTAAGGGAAAACAAGCGGGAGGGGAGGCTTTTGTTCGTGAAAGATTCACAAATTGGAAGTGTAAAGATAGGTTAAATATTCATGTTGGCCAGCATGACGGCGAACATCATAAATCTCGAATGAATTGTGAAACTTTGATGAATCAAGATGAGCATATTCAATCAGTTTTACACAAATTGTCAAAGCAAATGCGAAATGATTATTGTATCCGTCTCAATGCTTCAATTGATTGTATTAGAGTTTTGTTGCGACAAGGGCATTCATTTCGAGGTCACGATGAAACTGAAAGTTCTCTTAATCCAGGTAACTTTTTTATCCAATTGGAATTTTTAGGTGCTCATAATAAAGAGATTAATGATGTGATATTGAAAAATGCTCCTAAAAATTGCAAGTTGACATCACCTGATATTCAGAAAGACATAGTGAGTGCTTGTGCCACTGAAACGATTAATGTTATTATTAGAGATGTTGGTGATTCCTTGTTCTCTATTTTAGTTGATGAATCTCGTGATGTGTCAACAAGGAGCAAATGTCAGTTGTTATCCGTTATGTGGATAGTAGTGGACATGTAAATGAACGTTTTATCGGGATTGAACATCTTACCAGTACTACATCACTCTCACTTAAAGCTGTTATTGATAAGATGTTTTCTAGACATAATTTGAGCATGTCTAAGTTGAGAGGACAAGGTTTTGATGGAGCAAGTAATATGCAGGGTAAATTTAATGGTTTAAAAGCACTCATTTTAAAGGAGAACCTATGTGCATTTTACATACATTGTTTTGCCCATCAGCTTCAACTAGCTCTTATAGCTGTGGCCAAGAAAAATCTTCCGATTTCTAATTTCTTTCGTGTTGTTGGTGATGTGGTAAATGTTGTTGGAGCATCTTGCAAACGTTCTGATCTTATTCGAGAGAAACATTCAGATTTTATTGTCGAGGCATTGGAGAGGGGTGAGATTTCAAGTGGCCGAGGACTTAATCAAGAAACTACCCTTCAACGTGCTGGGGATATACGTTGGGTGTCACATTACAATTCTTTGATAAGCTTCATTTCCATGTTCTTTGCTGTCATTGATGTGCTTGAAATAATTTCAGAAGATGATTCCAGTTCTCCTGATCAAAAAACTGAAGCATTTTTTATTGGAGTCAATACTTTTATTTGATTTTGCATTCAATCTACACTTGATGAAACATATCTTAGGAATTTCGAGTGAATTGTCGACAGCATTGCAAAAAAAAGATCAGGATATTGTGAATGCAATGGATTTGGTACAAATATGCAAACACCGACTCCAAAAAATGAGAGATGATGGTTGATATTCATTTTTAGAAAAGGTTCACCGGTTTTGTGAGCAACATTACATTGATGTTCTCAAAATGGATGATATGTTCACACGTTGGGCACCACGTGGTCGTCCCCATCGTAATCCACAAAAAGTGACAAATTTGCATCATTATCGTGTGGATTTATTCTATGGTGTTATCGACATGCAACTTCAAGAGTTAAATGATCGTTTCTCAGAGGCAGGTACAGAGTTACTCCTTTGTGTAGCTTGTTTGTTTCCACAAAACTTGTTTTATGCTTTTGACAAGAAAAAATTGATTCAACTAGCTGAATTTTATGCACAAGATTTTTCAAGATTTGATCTCCTCACACTTGATGATCAACTTGAAACTTATATATGTGATATGCGTTCTAACAAAGCATTTCAAGGATTGAAAGGACTTGGTGATCTTTCAGAGAAGTTAGTTATGTCAAAGAAAAATATGGTGTACCCATTTGTTTATAAGCTTTTGACATTGGCATTAATTCTACAGGTTGCAACGGCGACAGTAGAGAGGGTGTTTTCTGCAATGAGAATCGTGAAAGACAGGTTGCACAATCGAATGAATGATGATTGGATGAATGATAATCTCATTGTCTATGTAGAGAAAGATATATTTCTGACCGTTGATAATGAATCTATTGTACAAAGGTTTCAAAATATGAAGACTCGAAAAGAACAATTGTAAGGTAGTTATTTTGTGATGTTTTATGATTAAAATATTTTTTTTATTATTATTAATTATAGCATATCATAGCCTACACTGAATCTTTATTCTAGCTCCGCCCCTGCCTATCTGGTCATATTTATGTCCCAAGAACCTTTGCTCCACCAATGAACACAATATTCACATTTTTTATAATGAAATACTCATCATTTTTCTTTACTTTGACTCTTTTCCATTCAACTTTCTAAATTTTTTTCACGTGCTGTCAACTCCACTTTTACCATGGACTTTAAACCTTTTGTCCTCCACCACCTACAAGATTCTGATACTTGTAAAAGTTATAAATCGATTGTATAGCCCTTTTGAATATTTTTAACGTGGTATCAATAATTTTCACCAGAAGATTCGTTTTGTATATATATTCATTGGAAATACATAAATGGATTGTATTCCAATTTAAAAGTTCAAATATATGATGGATTGAGTTAACTTTCGAAGAAGAGGCACCACACACACAAACAACAACAAGCGATGGTTGTCAGCTAACGCTTTCATGAACTTTATGGAAGAAACAAGAGAAATTCGTACGTGTCGATGCTTAGCAAACTCAAATTTGCCATAAGTATTATATATATAATTTTAAAATGTTTAGCAATGGTTGTAAACCTCCCAATATGAGTAAGATGTATCTTAACCCAGACGAGAAGGTAAATCGAAGGATGTACATAACGTGTATGCACAATCGCTAGTATATATATATTATACGACACCCAAACTTACAACACAAAGCATGGTTTTGCCCCAAGAAAACTTCTTTGGACATTTAAATCTATGAGTAAACCATGAAATCGAAATGGAAATGTTTGAGATCACGATTTGGTCCAAACACGACTGAACTGATTTTGACTTCAACGACGACAAAAAAGATAATGATACACCTCATGAATAAATCAAACTAATCATCTTGATCTAAGTATAATTATTTATGTTCCTTTTCAATTTATCACTATGTTTAAAAAAATGATTAAACTTAATTTCTATAACTTGAACGATGAAATCGTATTAATTCTTCTCCCATTTTAATATCCTAAGATGGATTGAAAATGAATTTTGACTTTAATCGACAAAAACAAATTTTGGATTTGTTTGTCTGCTTAAAAAAAGGTCGTGCCTTTCTAGCTAGGATCCATACAGTTAATTGGGTCCCATTCCTGCGATTATAGCCAAACACAATCACTCCGGCGGGAATACAACCCCTTCCTATTTTTGAATTTCAAATCTATTCAACCGGATTCCTTTATTGAATACTACAAAACAATCATTTTTGTATTATATAATTTATAAGTTGTTGAAAAGCCAATAAAACTTACCAAAAATATCTAAATCATGTACCAAAATTTTCGGCCATTGGAGTTACGTAAATCATGTATTAGTAAGATTTTTCATGCGTTGTCGTATTGGTGTTTCGACCGTCATATTCCATCGGGTTTTTAATCACATTTTGAAATTTTAAAATGATTATTATTTTTGTTTCGATCTTCCGAAAACAATATATCTTAGTTTTGATGACAAATATATAATGATTATATTGTTATTAATGTGATATAAAAAAAACATGATTGTGTATTTGAGCTGATAGTTATTTATCATAATATAATTTAAAATAAATTAATTTTTTTTAAAAAAATTAAAATAATCTTGAAAAAAAATCATACGTAATTGAATTTATTAATGATAAATAGACTTAAAGTCCGTTTATCAATTTGCTACCATACATTATATTTCTACAACAATCATTTTCTTTATCATTTACATACTAATCACTAGTTTATTTTATCATGCAACCAAACGCAGCCTAAAAATTTTAAATGGTTCCCGTAATTAAATATTTTGAAATAGTCAAAAACTTGTGTGAGATGGTCTCACGGGTCGTATTTTGTGAGACATATATCTTATTTAGATGATTAATGAAAAAGTATTTTACTTTTTATGCTAAAAGTATTACTTTTTATTGTGAATATCGATAGGGTTGACCCGTCTCACAGATAAATATTCGTGAGACCGTCTCACAAGAGACTTATTCTTTGAAATATTGCATTTTTAAAAATAATTTCATATTTACAATGGAAAATTTTAAAATATATGAATTTGAAAATCGTCTAAGAAAAATGATAACCAAATGATATATTCACCTAATTTTGTATCATTTATACTTCTTTCAAAATTTAACATCAAAACACAATCGAATGTAAAATGCGTACTCCAATTTAACATATGAAAAATATATCAGTAAATAATTTAAATGATAATTATTACGGCTAATTAATATTATTTTTTATATCGGCAAATTGCCATATTATTATTATTATTATTATTATTATCCATAAACAATTCTCGTGATTTATTTGCATATTGTAAAATTATGCATCCGTCTTCTATTAAAACCTTTGTCTTTCTCTATGCGTCGTTTTCCATTCTCCACTTTCATAAATTGAACAAACCTTCTCTGCTCTTTTTTAGATTTTTTAGGATTTGGAGCGTTCTTATTTGCAGCGGTTTTCTGAAATGGGTGCTTCAGGGAAATGGGTAAAAGCATTGGTAGGACTCAAGAAGCCTGCAAAAGATGACTGCTATGTAAGATGAAGAACCCAGAGAGTGTTTTTCCTGGTTATTTTCTTGTTTTTAGTTCAAATTTGATCGTCCTATTTCACTTCATTCATAATCTTTATTTTGAATGTTTTGAAGGAAAAGTTGGGGGAGAAGAGCAGAAAATGGAGGCTATGGAGGAAGAGTTCTTTGGGGGATTTTGGTGTGAAAATTTTGAGAAGAAATGGGAGATTGGTTGGTGGACCTGGAACAGAGTGTTCATTTGATTCTGTGTCATTGAATAATAATAACGATGCATTCACTTCTGCAGTGGCTGCTGTTGTGAGGGCTCCTCCTAAGGATTTTAAAGCTGTGAAGCAAGAATGGGCGGTGACGAGAATCCAAACTGCATTTCGTGGCTTTTTGGTCGGTCTTCTCTTTTTCATGGTTTTAGTTTAATTCTTTATGCCTTGAGTTGAAGTTGAGTGAAGGATTATGATATGTGTTTATTACTTTGATTTTATGGGGTCGGAAAATGAGTCATTTCAAATTTTGAATTGACAGTGCTAGTTGGTTTATCAAGTCGGTAAATTTTTGGCTCAAGATTTTGTGATTTGTGCTTATTTTGTTCGAAACTCTGACCTTTTTGGGTTCAAAAAGGATTCATTTGAATTGACAGTGTTATTTGGTGATAGTTTATCAAGTTTAAATTTTTTATGCCTCCAGTGCATTTGAATTGAAAATTAAAGCTTTCTTTAGAAAATGCTCAAGATTTATATTTATTAAAAAACTTTTCGGTGACATTTTGATAATCTTTTGATGTTGAAGGCATTCTTTTTTCCCACGTCGTAATCTTTTCTTGAACTATCGTTCTCAATATAAAGTTTCCAAATAACAAGTTATTCTGGATTGACACCTGCAATCTTGAATTAGTCAGTTGATTTCTTATTGTTGAGTGAACCTTTTTAGGCAAGAAGAGCTTTAAGGGCATTGAAAGGATTGGTGAGACTTCAAGCCATAGTTAGAGGCCGACAGGTCCGAAAACAAGCTGCTGTAACTCTTAGGTGCATGCAAGCTCTTGTTCGAGTCCAAGCTCGAATCAGAGCTCGTAATGTACGTATGTCAGTTGAGGGATTGGCTGTGCAGATGATGCTGGATGAGCGGCGCAGCAAAGATGAAATCTTGAAACAGGCTGAGGTAGCATTCTTTGATTTTTTTTTATTTTTTTTGACATTTTCATCCCGCATGAATTATTTTTACACAAAAAGGAACAAATGCGAATTAGTTGTTCATTGAACAAATGGTATGGTGTAGAGTTCTAGGTAAATATTAGTAGAGGCCATCCTCCATTGTAGGAAGAAATCAATGGGGGCTTTCTGACGATTAATTGGTTTTTTAATTGGATTTTTTTAGGATGGGTGGTGTGAAAGTAGAGGAACTCTTGAGGAGATTAAGGCAAAAATACAAATGAGGCAAGAGGGAGCTTTCAAGAGAGAAAGGGCAATTGCATACTCTCTCGCTCATAAGGTATCGTTTTGGCGAAAGAGTTGGATTAATCTTTGTTCTCTTTTTTGTGAGCGCAAACCGCACGAGGGCGAGAGACGACTCAAATACGTTTTAATTCAAATGAATATATTGCGTATGGAGAGGTCTGTATCGAATGGTTAAGTGTATTTCGTTGGGAGTTCATTATTTTCTTTATTTTTTCAGCAGAAGTCGAGCCAAAGCATTGACTCTCGGAAGAAACTCGATAAAAATAGCTGGGGTTGGAGCTGGCTAGAACGTTGGATGGCTGCAAAACCTTGGGAAACCAGGCTAATGGAGCAATCCAACATGAATGCTTCTTCTAAAACTCCCCTTTCCAAAACGTTGATAGATTCCACCAAAAGAAATATTCTTCCAAGATCAGTCGAACCAACTTCAGTAAAAGTCAGGAAAAACAATATCAGTACTAGAATATCAGCGAAGCCGCCACCCTTATTTGGACAAGCTGCAAATCATTCATCTTCCAGCCCGAGTTCTGATTTTAGGCATGAGGAGAGCTCGACTTCATCGTCCATTTTCACTACTCCAATTTCAAGAAACAATGTTACTTCAGATAGAGCAGAAGATAGCAGCAACAACAACAATAACAGTAAACGAAGCTATATGAACTTGACGGAGGCGACCAAGGCAAAGCAAAAGATCAACAGGGTTAAAAAACAATCCATGGAAGAATTTCAGTTTCTTCAAAAGTCAGCGGCTCATCGAAAGTTGAGTGATGGCAGATCATGGGTTTAAGGACTAATGTGTTCTAAATTTTGCAACAGCTTGTTGTTATGATTTGATTTGGATATCTGGTTTGTGTAGATTTTTTAGTTCATATTTTGAAATCAGTTGATTGCTTTTGAAGTTCAGTTTTTAGTGGTTGAGCTATTCAATTTTAACTTTGAATTTGATCTATTAGGGCATCTCCAGCGTTTCACACCATTTTGACGCAGTGGTCTTCTCCAATAGAGCTGTGCTAAATAGGGCAATGAGCTCTGCGCGAGAAGCTTTTTTTTTTTTAATTATAAATATTTATATTAATAATATAAATATTATATTATTTTAATTATAAAAATTTATAAATAGATTTTAAAATAATTTTATAATTAAACATCTAACACACAAATTTATTGAATAATATTTAAACATTCAAGCACCAAGTTAAAATAAAAATACGAATTCTAATTCATATAATTTAAATGCAAATATAATAAAAGATAAACAAACTAAATCATCAATAATTTTGAAAATCAGATCCAGATCCTCCAAAATCACCAAAATATTTTTCAAATGCGCTGTCTTCATGTTGACGACGTTCTGCATCTCGTTTTTGCATAATTCTTGCTCGGTCATTTTGAACTATTTGACGCATTTCTGGATCGCAAATTGTTCTTAGATCCATGTACAAAACATTATTCTCGTCCTGAAGTTTAGCCAATTCTATTTGTTGTTGACAAATTTCTAGTTTTTTTTTCTCATTTTTCAATGCTAACAGCTTAATATCTTTCATTGTAGAAATTAATTTCGAAACATTTTCTTCTCTTTTTTTCTTTAATTTGGATTTTTTTCACTCCAAGAGATTGTTGAGATGAAGTTCCACCTGCATTTTCATCACTATTTAAATTAATTGAAAATAAATTTACTGCAGGGGAACTTGATATTGGAGATCCTGGTTCTTGAGTATCCGATTGTGATGAACCCACATTTGTGACATGTTGTTTGGATACTGGCATCGGTGCACTGTCGTTGGCCGAAAATTTGTCCATATCTTTCATTATAGGCCAAACATGATCAAACTTGAATCTTTTAGTGAAATTTTTATCTTGCACCATTAACTCCTCTGTCATGTTTAACTTCACAGAAATATGTTACTCGTATAAAAAATAGACTTATAGCATTCATGTAAATATAAAAATAAATTATGACGTACCGTACTTTTAAACAATTTAAAATTTGCGGAAGAATAAAAATTTTCTTAAATAAGAAATAAACCTTCAAATTGCGATAAAAATAAACTGTTCATCCAAAATATTTACAATAAAAAGATCACAATAAAGTTTGCTAAAAATATTTGTTTAAACATCGTAAACGATAACGAGAAATCAGAGTATTTGCATCAACAAACATAAAATTCTTAAAACATAGACGGTCCTCGGGTTTAGCCTCCTGCGTAGTCCAAGCCGACTAATTGGTCCCTACCTCTCGTCTCCTCAAAATCATCCTCACCTGCAATGATCAAGTCTAGTGAGTCTAAAGACTCAGCACGTATAAACTGGATATAACAAGTAATACGTAATAAAACCACATGCAACTTAAAAGTAGAGCATACATACTTAAACTTGAACGTAACAACATGAACATAGACGTGCCATCATCATTAAATTTTTCATAAACATACTTGCATCATACATAATTGAACATGCATAAACTTCATCATTTTGCGTAGAGATATGTTTCAAAGCAAATGACCCATACATAAATTCCCCTGATCAGACTAAACCACAATACTGGGCTGGCAGGGAAAAATCCACTACCACATACATGAGATCCCCGGTCATGCTTACAAGACATTTAACATACCTCAAAAACATAAAATATTTTCTTTTGCACGTCGAACATACTTACATGGCGTTGAGTGATTCGTTGATCTCGCTTGGGGCCACTACTGCATATACTAGCATGATTATCAAGCACTTAACTTCCATAACTTAGACGTAAAAGTCAAGCTCACCACCCGAAATGACAATTTACTTATGACGTTCTAAATCGTTCGGGACTTGACCTCATTTAAACATCGTACTAAAACACGACATCGAACCTCAAAACAATCTCTATATGGAGTGTGATCATTTCCCAAGCAATGGAAGACACGTCAAAATCAACCTACAAAATTCACAAAGGCGCGGACCCCGTGTCAGAGTCCGGGTAGACTCTGAAATTTCAAACCTCAAAAAAAAAAATGGCACGGGCCCCATGTCAGGGTCTGGCTCCGGGTCCGTGTATACTCTGAAAATGGTAAACCAACGGAAATCATTACACTTGTGGCTTTATCCTCCTAACTCGATCATATGGACCGGGAACCAACACATCGAGACTCATCCTAGGACGCTATGGCACTGACTCGATTCCATAAAAACGTCCCAAACATCCCCATAGAAACGACGCACCACACGCCACGCAATAAAACTCATAAACTCAAATTTTTGACACCAAATACTTCTTACGACTTCTAATGCAACCAAGTACTATCGACATGAAATGAAGCATCAAAACTCATCCCAACATCATACTCCATATACCCAAACGTAGCACCGATCACCCGACGATTCCCAACGAAGCCTGCAACAAATAAACTTCAAGAACACGTTAAGAACACATTTTCATAAAAACGCAGTTTGAGCAGTCCCACAAAAACGACCATAACTCACTCGTTTCATGTCCAAAAATTACGAATTTACTGTCAAATCGAGGTATCAAAAAGTATACGTTTCATATGTTGAAAGTGTTTTCAGAAAATCGACCGAATTTTTGCAGAAATTAAAATGACAGCAGACACGTTTTTAGATCTAAAAATTTTGATCCAAAAATCATTTCAAACGTTTTGCTCAAACTTTTACACAACATACATAGATTTTCACGCATAATAAACAACAAAACATATAATATGACAAGATCGATGCAAAAATAAAAGATTATACATTCCTTGATCTTTAAAGTTACCGAAACGACGACACCGCAGTGGGAAGGATGCGAGGGTTGATTCGGGACGAACGTGGCACAATTTTCTTGCTACAAAAAGGAGGAGAATTGCTGGAAAATTGGAGAGGGAGGGGGCGGCTTGTTCATGCGCTTAGAACCCTAAGTTTTACTCTAAAAAAATGAAATGAAATGGGATGAAATGAAGTGTGTGTGTGTGTGTGTGCGCGCCGTGTGTTGTGTGTGTAAAAGTGGGTGTGTGCGTGTGTTTTGTGTGTTAACGTGTGTGTGAGTTATTATTAGGGGATAATCATACTTAGGTAAATAATTAGAAATAAAAAAATAATATTAATCTAATTACTTACCCACATTAAAATATTTAAATAACCTAATTTACAAGGGTTAAAAATTCCTACTACATTTACAAAATCTCCTAATTACCAAAAATAAATTCCACAATTGCTAAACTTCAAAAGTTAAACATCTTAAAATCACCTAATAATTAAATTAGGCTTTAAAAATGCTAAAACTTACTAAATCATTTAAAATGACATTTTCTTGACTTGAAATAAAATACCACATTTTAAAATTTTCAAAATGGTCTCTTTTCCTCGATCCCGCATCGAATAATCGCCTGAAACATGAAACTCGAATAAACATTTTAACGTGCATCATATAAACATAAATAATTTAAAATAATGCAATTAAATATATAATGCATCGCTAAAATCAAATTTTAAATTTAAATAAATGCATGGGTTTTACATATACTGAATTTGGGCTCTACAATTCCTCCTCCACTTAAATAAATTTCATCTTTGAAATTAAGTCTTGCCAAACAACTCCGGGTAGCGATTCTTCATATCTGCCTCAGTCTCCCAAGTGGCCTCCTCCACTGATTGATTCAACCACCGGACTTTGACCAGCTTGGTCACTTTGTTATGAAGTCTTCGTTCCTGTCGGTCTAGGATTTGGATAGGTCTTTCCTCATACGACAGATCTGGAGCCAACTGCAATGGCTCGAAACTCAAGACATGCGAAGGATTTGCTAGGTACTTCCTAAGTATCGAGACGTGGAACACATTGTGCACTCCGGTCAGATTCGGAGGTAAAGCTACACAATAAGCAAGTGTGCCAACTCTGTCAAGAATTTCGAAGGGCCCAATAAATCTCGGACTAAGCTTGCCTCACTTTCCAAACCTCATAACACCCTTCATAGGTGTTATCTTTACGAAAACGTGATCACTTAAGGCAAACTCAAGATCCCTTCTCCTCTTGTCAGCATAACTCTGTTGACGACTCTGGGCGGTCTTCATCTTGTCTCGGATATTGACCACCACATCTGCAGTCTGCTGAACTGTAGAACCCGTTAAATCAGACTACGTATAAGCCATGCATAATTACTATTATTTAAATTAAAATGATTTTTATGCATGAGGATTTAAATTCTTTTCTTTAAATTTTTTGAGTTATTTTACGCAGTAGTTTAATTCTATCTTTTCAGTTAGATAAGTGAAGCCGGACTGGAGTTGGAGTATTGAAGATAAAATTTAATGATAAGAAAACATTCCTAGAATTTATTTAAGATAAATAATAATTTATTTTAATGCAAAAGAAGGTTTAAGAATTTAATTAATTAATTAGAGATAAGTAGTAAATAAATTCTTTTATGTCCAATAATTTAATTAAAAGCCTAAAATAAAATATGTGACCAATTGAGATAAGTTAATCTAGGCTTATTTTATTTAAGAAATTGTAACTTAACATGTTAGTAAATTTAATTTAAAGATTTAGCAATGCATGCAAGAAAATAGTCTCCCTAAATTAATTTATTTAATTCACTAAAATACCTAATGGGTAGATAAAACTCTAAAGATTTAAAATACAATATTTAAGCAATATTTTTCCCTCCCATTATCTTAGAAAATCGGCCACCTTCTTTAAAGGATTTAAATATTTGACAACTCTCCATTATTGATCCCTTTCCTTATCGTTTCCTTGGTATGATTAATTTTCTCACATTTAATCATCAACAATTAATAATTAAGAAATATTCTCACCCCATTTACTTGGTAGAATTCGGCCACCCCACTTTTAAAAGATTTGTTATTGGTTTGACAACTCACCATTTGATATCATTCCTTATTCTTTTCTTGGGAGATAATTCCCCCACCTTTTAATCACCAAGTAACTATTAAATAAGCAATTTCCTACCCTATTTTGAATGAGAAAAAAATTGGTCATCTCATCCCATTAAACCTCCCTCAATCAAACAATATCAAATCATTTCCCTTATCTCTCAAACTCTAGGATATAAAGATTTCTACCTTGCCATTCAATCCCCATATATCTTGCAACCTCCCTATTCATTTCCCTAGACATTCTCCTCTCCATCCATTTGAAAATTTCAGAGCAACTTTCAGAAAAAAAATCATGTGAGGCTAGAGGAAAAAGAAGAGAGAAAAGTAGAAAAGAAAAAGAACTCTGTCTCCGTCGCGCCGTATCGTCGTATTAATTCGTTTTCTTTTCAAACGATTTCCAGGCATGTTTATATCTTTCCTTGCTCTTCAATCAAGTCATATACATGTTTTTAAACCATCTTTGTTCATGATTTTAATAGAAAAAACCGAAATTTGTTCAGCAACACTTCACAAAATTCTGCACAGATTTTTCAGTTTCCCATCATGCTTCACGTTGGTATTTGTTTTGATGGTTTCAGGGTATGGCTCGTTCCAGGCGCTCAAGGCTGCTTATGGTCATGTTATAGGGTGTGTTAGGAAGGGTTTAGTCCATTGGTTGCATGCCATTCACCCCAGAAAAACTAGTTTTGACAGCAACTCCCCATCATGTCATTTTTGTGTCTCGTTTTCTTGTTTTGCTGTAAAAGGGGGAGGGTTCTGATCTTGGATGCCCTAGGGGCTGTAGCCATGGTTAGAATCTCTCCTTTGATTGTCTAGGAGGTGACCAAGATGCCCTTTCATGGCTTGGTTCATGGTCCCAGCGGATTTTAAAAGAAACAACACAAGTGTCCCTTCGGTTTTAAAATTCTGGTTTTGTTGAGTGTGTTGAGTTTCGGTTTTGGGGTGTTAGGTGGGTTGTGGTTGGCTTCTAGCCCTTAGCCATGACTCATAAAACACCTTAGCATGTCTAGAATGGACCATGGTTAACCTCATAACCATTAGATCCTTCATTTGACAGCAAAACAAGCAACACCCCCACGCGTGCCATGTGTGTTCTCGGGTGAAGTTTGGGATTGTCTTGGGTATTTGCTTGGATTGTGGCTGGCCTAGGGCCCATAGTCATTGTTCAAGCCACACCTTAGGATGTTGATAAGAGGCTCTGGTTTGTGGTTCAAGCCCCAATGGCCAATAGTCTCACAAACGAAGCACGGAAGCACGGCCGCTGCTACTGTATTTTTGTTGGACAGCGGGTTGGCTTCGGTTCAGAGGTGTCGTTCGAGTTCTTGGTTAGATTTTCGCCTATGGCCTTGGACTGGACAGTACTTTATTGAGTTAGGAAGGTCATGTTTTAGGCCGTTTGTTATTTGGTTAAGTTTAGAGGTCGTACGAGAATTTACGGTGCAATGTGCCAAAGTGACTCTCGAAAGAGCGTTTCATGATTTTGGCCTCCATGCACAATTTTCGTGTATTACAGCCCTATGGTCATGCTTTCCAATATTTTAAGAGTATTTTAATCATGGCTAAATGATGGTTAGATGTTGGTTCGGGTTGGTACGAAGCCATGATTGAATACTAAGTTCGTTGGGCGTAATTACCTCGTTTTTGATTTGATTTTGAAGGGTTGGTCAAGTTAAGTTATTTGCATGTCCCAATGTTAGAATTAGGTCGCAGCGAGCCTGGGAACGATCCAACTCATTCGGTAAAATAAAACATGATATTTAATTATATTACGTGCATAGAATATAAAAGTTTATTTTGAGATATATGCGATATTGCTTGTGGCCACCTCACGTTCATGGGATTGCAGCTTATGGGATTATTACTTCACCCGGTGACCTACGACCGGTTCATGTTCAAGTATGGGTACGGATATCCAGTCCAAGGGCTGTGATGATCTCTACCGCCCAGTATATCGTGGTTTAGTCTGATCAGACGATTCATGTTATGTTATGTTACGTTACGTTATGGGCCACTCGCGTAGAACATATTCTCAACAGAAAATTATGATATGCTATTTTATGACAGGGCTCTATCGAGCAAACATTTTACGTACGATTTTTAGTTATGCACGTATTTATAATAAATCATGCACGATTTCCATGTTTACGTTACGACACGATATTTTTAAGTTGCATGCGATTTTATTATATATTTACTTGTTATTTCACGATATATGCATGCTGAGTCTTTAGACTCACTAGACTTGATTTTTGTAGGTACTGATGAGGTCGGGACCGATGGCGGGGACCAGTGAGCCATCTTGGGTCGGCAGTAGTAGGAACCCGAGGACCTCATTTTCAGCATTTACTATTTTTATTCCAAACTCAGTTTTTATTTTGTCGATTTATTTTAAGTTGTTATTCTGAAAACATTATTTACTTCCGCTGCTACTTTAAACATTGGATCTTTTATCAGTATATTTTATGAATGAGGAATTTTATTTATTTAAAGAGAAAATTTTAAATTTTTCCACAAATTTTCAAATACGAAATACGGGCCTCTACAGTTGGTATCAGAGCCTATGTTCTTGTAAAGGGTTGTACTACTACTGACCTCGAGAAGCTCATGAAGTCACGTCTTCGGTCTGTAAGTCTTACGTTTACGCATTTCATTTAAAGCATGAATTATTTTAACAACATGTTTTCATGAAATATTTTATGTCCAGATTTTTATTATTATTATGCAGTATTTATTTAAATTTAAAGAAGTAATGTAATTATGCATGATGGTTACGTATAGGTTATATGTATGGAATAGTATGCCTCCTAGACGTATTCTTGAACGCGCGAGAGATGATGAGCCTCGCCAGGAGGACGGTCAGAACCGTAGGCAGGAGAGAGATTTACCTCCACCCCCTCCACCGGACATGAATGCCCAGGTGCTAGCTGGGATGACTCAGTTCTTCGCACAGTTTGCGGGGAACAATGCTGTGGTAGCCAGGCCGACAGGGCCCGAGGCTACCTATGAGCGGTTCATGAAGATGCGACCAAAGGAGTTCTCAGGGACGACAGATCCCATGATTGTCGAGGGTTGGATTAGGTCCCTCGAGGTTATCTTCGAGTTCATGGAGCTTGGGGATGCAGACAGAGTTTGTTGTGCGACCTATCTGTTGGGAGGAGACGCACGCCTATGGTGGGAAGGAGCATCCGTAGCTTTGAATGTGGCTACTCTGAGCTTTAAACATTCCCCGCAAACTGCGCGAAGAACTGCGTCATATCTGCAGGCATCTGCGCCTGCATATCCGGAGGTGGACGAGGAGGAGTGACCCTCTCCTCATCTCGGGCCTCTAGGTTCTCCTCTCTAGCTTCGCGGTTAATCACACGTCTGGGAGGCATATTGTTCCAGCAATTTACCCACCACGTAAACCCAATATGCATGAACATGATACTAATAGCATCAGATGCACGTAATTTGAATTAAAAACATGAACATGCTGAAATCATGATTCGATGCTTACTACATACATAATGCAAAACTTTAAAACTTACAGACTTGAGGTGTGACTTCGTGAGCTTCTTGCGATTGGCAGTAGGCGTAACCCTTTACAAGAACACCGCTCTGATACCAAATGTAACGTACCGTACTTTTACTACTTAAAATTTGCTGAAAAATTTAAAATTTTCTTAAATAAATCGTGAACCTTCAAAATTCGATAAAAGAAGTAAAATTGTACGTCTCTCAAGTTTTTGTACCAAAAGATTTGAAATTTAAAGTTTGACATAAGAAAAAATGTTTTCATAAAACTTAAAACATGGCGGTCCTCGGGTTTAGCCTCCCGCTCAGTCCAAGCCTGCTCCTTGGTCCCCACCTCCAGCCTCCTCATAAACATCCTCGCCTGCATCGATCAAGTCTAGTGAGTCTAAAGACTCAACACGCATGAACTGGAAGTAACGAATAATACGTAATAAAATCACATGCAACTTCAAAATAGAGCTTACATACGTAAAACTTGAACTTGCATATCAAAAGCTTGAATATATGTACTTACATACATAGACGTGCCATCAACATAAAACTTTTCTTAAACATGCTTGCATACTTGAATAGACATAACTTCATCATTTTCGCGTAGAGGCATGTTTCAAAGCAAGTGACCCATACATAATAAATGCTTGATCAGACAAACCACAGTACTGGGCTGACAGAGACGTATCCACTGCCACATACATGAGATCCCCGTTCATGCTTTAACGGGTGGATTGGTCCCCCACTACAAGAAAAAAGGCCTACGACAACGGTTTTTCCCCGTTGTCGTAGGCCTTTTAAAACCGTTGTTAGAAGCCCTGTGGTTAAAGGGTATGCTCAAAGACAACGGTGAAAAACCGTTGTCGTAGACGCCTAAAGACGACGGTGAAAAACCGTTGTCGTAGGTATATAAAACCGTTGTTAAAGGTCCTGTGGTTAAAGAATTTGTTAAAAGACAACGGTTGTGGAGTGTAGTGGTAGTTACAATTTGCGACGGTTTTTAAAAAACCGTCGCAAATTAATTAGCGACGGACATCATCGTTAACCGTCGCTAAGTTTAACTGTAAAAAACCGTCGCAAATTAATTAGCGACGGACATCATCGTTAACCGTCGCTAAACTTAGCGACGGTCGTAATTTTAACTGTCGCTAAATAGCAACGGTTTAATACACCGTCGCAACATTTAGCGACAGTGTTTTATAAACTTCGTCGCTAATTTTAGCGACGGTTTTGTATGCTTTCCGTCGCTAATTTATTCAGTAAAATAAAAAAATTTTCACTTTTAATATTTTAATAAATATAAAAAAAACTCACAATCTAATATGCAAACTATATTTTTTATTTATCGTCGAAAATACTATATTTTTTATTTTAAAAATTTATTAAATTTTAAAGAGAAAATCGAAACTAAAATTGTGTAAGGGAGAAAAATTTTAAGTGTTGTGAAGTGGTATGGTAGAAAATAGACCGAGGGTGTGGATATTTATAGACAGTTTGCGACAGTTTTGACTTTAACCGTCGCAATTCGCGACGGTTAATTTTCTAACTGTCGCCGATTTAAAATTAGCGACGGTTTTATATAAACGGTCGCTATATTTAGCGACGGATATAAAAAACAGTCGCTAAATATAGCGACAGTTAGGTATAAACCATCGCTGATTTTAGATCAGCGACGGTATTACCAAAACTGTCGCTATATTTAGCGACAGTTTACAAATACCGTCGCTAAATGTAGCGACAGTTCTTGTAAAACTGTCGCTAATTTTAAATCGGCGACGGTTTTACTTTAAACCGTCGCTAGATTTTGCGACGGTTCTACTTTAACCGTCGCAAGATTTAAATTAGTAACGGTATATTACAACCGTCGCTAATTTTAGCGACAGATTTAACTTAAACGGTCGCAAAATGTAATATTTAAACAAATTTATAGAAAAACCAGTTGAAAGACAATGGTTTTTTACAAACCGTTGTCGTAGCTTGAAGAAAAACGCTAATAGACAACAGTTTAAAAACCGTTGTCGTAGCCCAAAAAATAAAACGCTCATAGACAACGGTTTTTAAAAACCGTTGTCGTAGTTATATCAAAGACAACGGTTTTAAAGAAACTGTTGTCTTTGAGCGGATTTTTTTAGGCTACGACAACGGTTTTTGTTAAAACCGTTGTTAAAAGTAAAAAGACAACGGTTTTAATAAAAACCGTTGTCTTTGTTGTGTTATTGAAAATGAATTTTCTTGTAGTGCCCGTTCATGATTTAACGCTTTCCAATCCTTATCTAAACCCGTTCATAATTTAACGGGGTGGGTTGGTCCCCGTTCATGATTTAACGCTTTCCATCCCCATACATAATTTGGTCACAAGACAATTAGCATACCTCAAAAACTTGAAAATATTTTCTTTGCACGTTGAACATACTTACTTGGCGTTGAGGGATTCGTTGAAGCTCGCTTTGGGGCCGCTGCTGCACAGACTAACATGATTTTAAGATACTTAACTTGCATAACTTAGACTTAGATACTCAAGCTCACCACCAAAGTGAATAAGTAGCTTAGGACATTCTAGTTCATTCGGGACTTGACCTCGTTTAATCATACTAACCATGACATCAAACCCCGAACAATACTTAAAGTGCTATGTGAACATTTCCCAACAATAAAAGACATGAACTCACTATTTGAACTTGAAAGGAATGGAAAACCAAGTATTCGGACAGAAGGAGTGGCGCTCGGGCGGTGAGAAATTACCGCTCGGGCGCCGAGCTTTAAAAATTATTTCTCGACAGTGAGGGTGACGCTCGGGCGGTAAAATGTTACCGCTCGGGCGCCGAATTTTCATAAGCTGCACTCTCGGACAAAATGAGTGGCGCTCGGGCGGTAAAAAATTAGCGCTCAGACACCGGGTTTTCTGGACTCCGCGACTTAGAAACTTATTCTCCCCAAATTCTATTACACAGACAGTGCACAATGCCTCGAGACCCATCCTAGGATACTATGGCACTGACTCATCTCCACAAAACATCCCAAACGTTCCCAAAGAAACGACGCACCTCACGCAATACAATAAATCCCATAACCTCAAATTTTGACACCAAAATAGTTTTTACGACTACTCGTTCTCCCAAGTGCCTAACGACACGAAACGAACATCAATAACCTTCCCAACACCATTAACAATATACCTATATGCAGCAGCGATCACCCGCCGATCCCCAACGAAGCCTGCAACAATAAAACTTCAAGAATTCATCAATAACATATTTTTCGAAAAAATGCAGTTTGAGCAGTCCCACTAAAATTGTCATAACTCACTCAATTTACATCCAAAATTTTTGAATTTTATATCAAATCAAAGGTATCAAAAAGTTCTACGATTTTTGTGTTGAAAGTTTTCTTGAAATCATGACCAAAAATTCGCAGTATTTAAAAAGACAGCAAAAAACGTGATTTTAGATCCAAAAACGGTTTTAAAAGTGATCTAAACATAGTTTCTCAAACTTCTACACAACATTCACATGATTTTCATACAAAATACATCGCAACGCATACTATGACATGATCGACGCAGAAAAAAACAGAATATACATGCCTTTTAATAATTAAAAGTACCAAAACGACGATATCGACGCGAAAACGGAGCGAGGCTTGATCCAGGACGATCCTGGAACGATTTTCTTGCAATAAAACTCACCGAAAACTTGCTGGAGATTGAAGGGAGAGGGGGCGGCTGGAGAGAAAACTAGAACTGTAGAGGCCTCTAAATTCGTGCTTGAAAATTTGCGGAAAAATTTAAAAATTTTCTTTTTCATTAATTAAAATGCCTCCTTCATAAATAAACTGATAAAATAGAGTTTGATGTTCAAAATAGCAGCGGAAGTAAATGTTTGTTTGCAAAATAATAATTTAAGATAATCCAACAACGAGAAAATTGTTTGAGCCTAAAAATAGTAAATGCTAAAAATGAGGTCCTCGGGTTCCACTACTGCCGACCAAAGCTAGCTCACTGGTCCCCGCCCTCGGGTCCGACATCATCAGTACCTACAACAATCAAGTCTAGTGAGTCTAAAGAGTCAGCATACATATATCGTAAATAACAAGTAATAATAATAAAATCGCATGCAAGGTGAAAATATCATGTCATGAGTAAATGAAATACGTGCATAACTGAACTGAAAGTAGTAAGTGAAATGTTTGCCCCGCAGAGCTCTGTAATGAAATAGCTAGTAATAATTTTCTGGTGAGATTATGGTCTACGCAAGTGGCCCCTGAACTGAACTGACCGGTAACTGGCGACCGGGTGAAGTAATAATCCCATGATAGTACAATGGCCACAAGCAATATCACATAATTCTCAAAAATGAATATTTTACATTTTTGCACGTAATATAATTAAATACAAAAATTTAATATCCTGTATAAATTTTACCATAAGGGTTAGACCGCTCCCAGGCTCGCTGCGACCTAATTATGTCATGAAAAATATGCAAATGATTTACTTGACAAACTTTGTAATTGAATCCAAAAACGAGATAATTACGCCCACTGACTTAGTATTTAATCATGACTTCGAGCCAACCCGAAGCAACACCGAACCAGCGTTTGGTCATGATTAAAATACTCTTAAAAATGATGAAATAATGCTCCTAAATTTACAGTACTCGAAATTTAGTGAATGGAGGCCAAAAACGTGAAACACTCTTTCGAGAGTCACTTTGGCACATTGCACCGTAAATTCTCGTACGACCTCGAAAATGATCCGAATCATGAACGGCCAAAAACATGACCTTCCAAACTTGATGAGGTATTGTCCAGTCCATGGCCATAGGCTAAAAGCTAACCGAGGACCCGAAATGCACCTCTGAACCGCAGCACAACTTGCTGTCCAAAAATTACAGCAGCTGTGTAAGCGTTTCCTTGCGTCGTTTGCGAGGCTAATGGCCATTGGGGCTCAAAATACCGACCATAACCTCTTACCAACGTTGTAAGGAAGGGTTTGAACCATGGCTAAGGGCCCAAGGCCAGCCACAATTCAAACCACACCCGAAACCAACCGAAAAGTCCACCCGAGAGGCACCCTTGCGTGCGTGGGGTATATTGCTTCCTTTGCTGTCCCGTGTCGTTCCAGTGGCCATTTGATTGACCATGGCACGATCTAGACATCAAGAGGTATGGTATGAACCGTGGCTATGGGCCCGGGGCCAACCAAGATTGACACCACACCACAAAAATCGAACTACACTTGCTGAAAAATGAAGGGCCGAAGGGGAGGGGCTGTTCTTGTTTCATTTGATTTAAAAACCGATTCCACCATGGACCAAGCCTCAAAAGGGCGACTTGGTCACGTCTTAGACATGATAGGGAAGTGTTCCAACCATGGCTTTAGGCTCCTAGGGCAGCCAAGATCAAGAACTTTCTCCCTTGACAGCAACCATAAAAATCGAGACTCAAAGGGACATATTTGGGGTGTTGCTGTCACATGCGAGTTTCCAGCGTGTGTGGGACTGAACGAATGGACCAACATGTCCTAGTACATGTCTATATGCAGCCTTGGGAGCCTAGGGTTGAGCCAACACCTGAAACATCAGAAACAAGCCAAACCCGTGAGGTGCACAAGTGAAGAGCCGAAATTCTGCACATTTTTTTTCCCGAAAATTCTTGACATGGTTTCGGTTTTCATGATTCATGCACACATGATGGTTTGTAAAAATTGTAAATAAGACTTGATTGAAGAGCAAGGGATGGTATATGCATGCATGGATATTTTGTTTTTGAAAGGAAAAACAACCGAGTGACGATGCGGCGCGGAGGAGACGGAGTTGCTTCTCTTGTTTTCTTTTCTTATTTTTACCCTAGCCTCTCACGATTTTCAGTGCTGAAAGAGACTGAAATTTCGAAATTATGGAGTGGGGAAGAAAGCTAGGAAAATAAATGGGAAGGTTGCAAGCTAATAGGGAATTAAATGGCAAGATCAAATCTTGCTTTTCTTTGGGTTTGTGAGATAAGGAATGATTGGATATGGGAGAGATATAGGGATGTGGTGACCGATTTTCTCAATCAAGAGAGGGTAGGAAATTGTTTTAAATAAATAATTATTAGGTAATTAAAAGGTGAGAGATTTATCTCCCAAAAATGGATAAGGAAAATATCAAGTGAAGGGTGGCCAAATATTTTTAAATTAAATAGGGAGAGGGCCGAAATTTTAATCAAAACATGGTAGAAAAATTGCTTAATTAATTTATTTGTTAGTGATTTAAAAGTTGGGAGGATATAATCTACCAAGAAAGATTATGGAAAGATAATAAGGAGTGAGTTGATAAATTAATCTAAATCCCTTAAAATAAGGGAGGGGCCGATTTTAAGCTTGTAAAATAAGGGAGAATTTTGCTTAAATATTAATTAGTGGAGAATAAAATTTAGGGAATAATCTAACAAGAAAAGGTAAGGAGAGATGATAAAGAAATTGGTTGTCAAATATCTTTAAATTAATTAAGGAGGGGGCCGATTTTTATCTCTCAAAATGAGGTAAAAATTTTCTTAATTAAAGATTATTGAGGATTTAAAATTGAAGGAATTATCTAGGCCATGAAATGATTAAGTAAAGATTTTAAAATAGAGAGTTGACAAATTAATTAAATCTCATAAGTGAAGTGGCCGAAAATTTAAGATAATGGGAGGGGAAATATTTCTTAAATATTGTTTTTTAAATCTTTAGTGTTTTATTTACCCATTAAATATTTTAGTGACTTAAGAAATTAATTATGGAGTAATATTATCTTGCACGCATGGCTAAATATTTGAATTACTTAATTAATTCCTTAAACATTCTTTTACATTAAATTAACTTATTATTTAACTAAAATAAATTCTAAGAATGTTTTCTTAATATTAAATTTTATATCAATACTCCAACTCCAGTCCGGCCTCACTTATTTAACTGAAAAGGTAATAATTAAACTAGTGCAATAAAATAATTAAATTTAAAGAAAAGAATTTAAATACTCATGCACTAAAATCATTTTAATTTAAATACTAGAATTATGCATGGCTTATACGTAGTCTGATTTACGGGTTCTACAACCCTTCCCCCCTTAAAAGAAATTTCGTCCTCGAAATTGAAACTTACCGAATAACTCGGGATAACGACTCCTCATCTCTGGCTCAGACTCCCACGTAGCCTCCTCCTCTGAATGGTTAAGCCATTTGACTTTCACTCGCTTAAACAGCTTGTTCCGAAGCTTCTTCTCCTGTCTGTCTAAGATCTGCACTGGTCTCTCCTCATAAGACAGGTTCGGAGTAAGCTGCAACGGCTCAAAGTTCAGGACATGCGAAGGATTTGCCATATACTTCCTCAGCATAGAGACGTGGAACACATTGTGTACTCCGGCCAGATTCGGCGGAAAAGCAATACGATAAGCTAGCGTCCCAACTTTGTCAAGGATCTCAAATGGTCCAATAAATCTCGGACTGAGCTTCCCTTTCTTCCTAAATCGCATGACACCCTTCATATGTGCCACTTTCACAAAGACATGGTCGCCCACGGCGAACTCTAAATCTCTCCTCCGCTGGTCCGCATAACTCTTCTATCGACTCTGAGCAGTCCTCATCCTGTCACGGATCTAGGCTACTACATCGACAGTCTGCTGAATAATCTCCGGACCCAACTCTGCTCTTTCTCTTACCTCATCCCAATGAACAGGAGATCTACACTTGCGACCATACAATGCTTCATACGGAGCCATTCCTATAGACGACTGAAAGCTGTTGTTATAGGTGAACTCCACTAATGGCAAGTTCGACTCCCAACTCCCGGAGAAAACGATAACACAAACACGGAGAAGATCCTCCAAAACCTGAATAACTCGCTCTGACTGCCCGTCTGTCTGAGGGTGGAAAGCTGTGCTAAACAACAACTTCGTACCCATCGTCGAATGCAAACTCTTCCAAAATGAGGAAGTGAATCTGGGGTCTCTGTCAGACACGATAGAAACTAGAATACCATGAAGTCGGACTATCTGCCGGATATACAACTCTGCATACTGACTCATGGTGAAAGTCGTCTTGATAGGCAAGAAGTGCGCTGATTTGGTAAGACGATCAACAATCACCCAGATAGCATTTGATCCTCTGACTGACTTTGGCAAACCGGTAATAAAGTCCATTGTAACATTCTCCCACTTCCACTCGGGAATAGGAAGAGGCTTGAGCAAACCTGCTGGTCTCTGATGCTCCGCCTTCACTAACTGACAAGTCAGACACTCGGAGACAAAACGTCTGATATCCTTCTTCATTCATCGTCACCAGTACAATAACTGTAGGTCTTTGTACATCTTCGTACTCCCTGGATGAATAGAGTACGGCGACATATGGACCTCTGATAGAATATCTGCTCAGATAAAATCACTGCTAGGAACCAATATCCTGTCCCGGTATCTCACAATACCATCACTAACTGAATACAAGACACTGCCTTTGGCCTCTTATCTCTGCTTCCACTTTGCCAACTGCTCATCTGTTGGCTGACCACTATGAATACGGTCAATGAGAGAAGACTGGATCGTCAAGATGGATAGCCGGGGAACTCTACCTTGAGGATATGCCTCTAGACCAAACCTCTACATCTCAGACTGAAGAGGTCTCTGAACCGTCAGATGGGCCATCACTGCAACTTTCCTGCTCAATGCATCCGCAACTACATTAGCTTTACCCGGGTGGTAGCGAATGTCACAATCATAGTCTTTCACAAGCTCCAACCATCGCCTCTGATGCATATTCAGCTCTTTCTACGTAAAGAAGTACTTGAGGCTCTTATGGTCGGTAAGGATCTGGCACTTCTCTCTGTACAAATAATGCCTCCAGATCTTCAAAGCAAATACAACGGCTGCCAACTCTAGATCATGGGTAGGGTAGTTCTTCTCATGAGTTTTCAACTGTCGAGAAGCATACGCTATCACCTTCCCATGCTGCATCAATACTGCGCCAAGACCGAGCTTCGAAGCATCGGTATACAAGACAAAATCTCTAGGCCCTGAGGGCATGGCCAAAACTGGTGCTGAGATAAGAGCTTGCTTCAAAGTATCGAAGCTCTTCTGGCACTCATCGCTCCACACAAATTTCACATTCTTCTTGGTCAATGCTGTGAGTGGAACTGCGATGGAAGAAAATCCCTGAATGAACTTCCGATAATATCCTGCTAAGCCAAGAAAACTGCGAATCTCAGATGCATTCTGTGGTACAACCCAATCTCTGACTGCTGCAACTTTCGCTGGGTCTACCTCAATACCACTGCTAGAAACAATGTGGCCTAAGAACGCCACCTTCTCCAACAAAAATTCACACTTACTGAACTTTGCGAATAACTTGTGCTTCTGCAAGGTCGGCAACACTGTGGTCAGATGTCTGCCGTGATCCTCTTGATTCTTCGAGTAGACGAGAATGTCGTCTATGTACACTATCACAAACTGATCAAGATACGGCTTAAATACGCAATTCATGATATCCATGAAGATCGCTGGCGCATTCGTCAAACCGAACGCATCACAAGGAACTCGTAGTGGCCATAACGAGTCCTAAAAGCAGTCTTCGAAACATCAGTATATTTCACCCTCAACTGGTGATAACCGGAACGCAGATCAATCTTGGAGAATACCGAAGCTCCCTGCAACTGGTCAAATAGATCTTCAATCCTCGGAAGTGGGTATTTATTCTTCACTGTAACCCTGTTCAACTCACGGTAATCGATGCAAAGTCTCATAGAGCCATCCTTCTTCTTCACAAACAAGACTGGCGCGCCCCATGGTGAAAAGCTCGGGCGAATGATCTCTTTGTCAAGAAGTTCCTGAATCTGTTTCTTAAGCTCTGCCATCTCTGTCGGTGCTAGTCGGTACGGTGCTTTTGAGATCGGAACCGTACCTGGCATAAGTTCAATAGAAAACTCCACTTCTCTCTCGGGTGGCATACCAGAGACGTCCTCAGGAAAAACGTCTAAGAAATCTCTAACAATCGGAACATCTGCGGCTGACTGACTGGGTATCTCGGGGACAGATATAAAAGTTGCTAAAAACGCTCGACACCCTCTAGGCATGAGCTTCCTAGCCTGGACATAAGGAATAATGCGCGGTAAGGGAAAGTACCTGTCCGGCTCAAATAAGAACTGTGTCATCCCAGGCGGTCGGACTAGAACAGATCTCGGCTGGAAGTCTATCAACACTCTGTTCCGCAATAGCCAATCCATGCCTAATATGATGTCGAACTCTGGCATCGGCAAGACAATCAGATCCGCATAAACAAGGTTGCCATGAAGCTCCAGATCTATGTCTCGGATCACATTGGTGGCTGCCATCTACTCTCCCGAAGGCAGTACCACTGAGTAGGCTACATCTATCCCAACGGTCTTAACTTTGAGAAAATTCGCAAAGACCTCAGAAATAAATGAGTGAGTAGCCCCTGAATCTATCAAGGCTTTTGTAGCTGAGCCAGCTATGAAAATTCTCCCTGAAAGGTTAGAACACTATGATGAACTCAATAATCACAAGAGCTAAGCTTATAAACATGCATAGGCCAAAGTTCTTCTAACTTAAATTCCCAAAAAAATAATACTGAGTAGAGCATGCAACCATATCGCAATTCTAGGTTCAAAATCTCAACCCAAAATATTAAATCCCAAATATAAATTTAAAGCTTAAAGGTACCTGTCATAAGCATGGTATCGGGGTTCGTCTCCGCTGCATGGAGAGCAAATACCCTGCCTTGGGTAGGCAGGTTCCTCTGAGGGCACTGCGGTAGCACGTGGTCTGGACTACCGCACTTGTAACACTTCCCAGAGCCATACATACATACTCCAGGATGGCGGCGTGAGCATTTAGGACAGATCGGATGCTCAATAGGCTTAGGGACTGCGCGTCCCCGCTGCTGCTACTGCTGCTGGTTCCTGTTCCTGGGTGGGCCGTGGAAAGGCCTCTTATTCTGCTGCTGATGCTGCTGAGGAGGAGGGCGGTGCGGTACCTGGACTGGGCGCTTGCACTAACGGTCTCTCTCGATATCCCGCTGATCCTGCTCTGCGGCTAGAGCTCTGGAGACAGCGACCTCATAAATAGTAGGGTCAGATACCCTAACATCACGGCGCAAGATCGGCCGTAGACCCACCAAGAAATGCATCAACTTGGCTTTAGCATCATTCGCGATCAGGGGAACAAAATGACAATCCCTCTCAAACTTACGGATGAACTCCGTAACAGTCAAATCTCCTTGCCTCAGACTTATGAATTCCGTGGTCAACCTGGTGCGCACTTCTTCAGTAAAATATTTGGAATAGAATAGCTTCGTGAAACGCGCCCAACTCAGTGTAGCCAAGTTCAGGGCTACTGATGCTCCTTCCCACCATAAGCGGGCATCTCCTCCGAATAAATATGTGGCACATCAAACTCTGTCTGCATCTCCAAGCTCCATAAACTCGAAGATAACCTCGAGAGACTTGATCCAGCCCTCGGCAACCATCGGGTCCGTCGACCCTGAAAACTCCTTAGGACGCATCTTCATGAATCTCTCGTAGACAGCCTCAGGCCCTGTCGGCCTGGTCGCCACAGCATTGTTCCCCGCAAAATGTGGGAAGAACTGAGTCATCCCAGCTAGCATCTGGGCATTCATATCTGGTGGAGGGGGTGGAGGTCCATGCCTCTCTTGCCTATGCTCCTCCTCGTCCTCCCGGCGAGGCTCATCATTTCTAGTGCGCTCGAGAATGCGTCTAGGGGGCATACTGTTCCATACATATAACCCATACATAACCAACATGCATAATTCCATAATTTGTTTAAATTTAAATAAATAACGAGCAATTTAAAATCGGAGCGTAAAAATAATTCATGTGACTTGCAGTTAAAACAATTCATGCTTTAAATAGAATGCATAAATGTAAAACTTACAGACCGAAGACGTGACTTCGTGAGCTTCTCGAGGTCAGTAGTAGTACAACCCTTTACAGAACCATTGCTCTGATACCACCTGTAGATGCCTCTAAATTCGTGCTTGAAAATTTGCGGAAAAATTTAAAAATTTTCTTTTTCATTAATTAAAATGCCTCCTTCATAAATAAACTGATAAAATAAAGTTTCATGTTCAAAATAGCAGCGGAAGTAAATGTTTGTTTGCAAAATAATAATTTAAGATAATCCAACAACGAGAAAAATGTTTGAGCTTAAAAATAGTAAATTCTAAAAATGAGGTCCTCGGGTTCCACTACTGCCGACCCAAGCTAGCTCATTGGTCCCTGCCCTCGGTTCCGACATCATCAATACCTACAACAATCAAGTCTAGTGAGTCTAAAGACTCAGCATGCATATATCGNTTAAAAATAGTAAATTCTAAAAATGAGGTCCTCGGGTTCCACTACTGCCGACCCAAGCTAGCTCATTGGTCCCCGCCCTCGGTTCCGACATCATCAATACCTACAACAATCAAGTCTAGTGAGTCTAAAGACTCAGCATGCATATATCGTAAATAACAAGTAATAATAATAAAATCGCATGCAAGGTGAAAATATCATGTCATGAGTAAATGAAATACGTGCATAACTGAACTGAAAATCGCATCATGAATAATTAATATTACGTGCATAACTGAACTGAACTGAACTGAACTGAAAGTAGTAAGTGAAATGTTTGCCCCGCAGAGCTCTGTAATGAAATAGCTAGTAATAATTTTCTGGTGAGATTATGGTCTACGCAAGTGGCCCCTGAACTGAACTGAACTGACCGGTAACTGACGACCGGGTAATATACTAATCATCTGATCAGACTAATGTCACAGTATACTGGGTGGTACACAACTGAACTGACCGGTAACTGGCGACCGGGTGAAGTAATAATCCCATGATAGTACTATGGCCACAAGCAATATCACATAACTCTCAAAAATGAATATTTTACATTTTTGCACGTAATATAATTAAATACAAAAATTAAATATCCTGTACAAATTTTACCATAAGGGTTGGATCGCTCCCAGGCTCGCTGCGACCTAATTATGTCATGAAAAATATGCAAATGATTTACTTGACAAACTTTGTAATTGAATCCAAAAACGAGACAATTACGCCCACTGACTTAGTATTTAATCATGACTCCGAGCCAACCCGAACCAACACCAAACCAGCGTTTAGTCATGATTAAAATACTCTTAAAAATGATGAAATAATGCTCCTAAATTTACAGTACTCGAAATTTAGTGAATGGAGGCCAAAAACGTGAAACGCTCTTTCGAGAGTCACTTTGGCACATTGCACCGTAAATTCTCGTACGACCTCGAAAACGATCCGAATCATGAACGGACAAAAACATGACCTTCCCAACTCAATGAGGTATTGTCCAGTCCATGGCCATAGGCTAAAAGCCAACCAAGAACCCGAAATTAACCTCTGAACCGTAGCACAACTTGCTGTCCAGAAATTACAGCAGCTGTGTAAGCGTTTCCTTGAGTCGTTTGCAAGGCTAATGGCCATTGGGGCTCAAAACACCAACCATAACCTCTTACCAACATCCTAAGGAATGGTTTGAACCATGGCTCAGGCCCAAGGCTAGCCACAATTCAAACCACACCCGAAACCAACCGAAAAGTCCACCCGAGAGGCACCCTTGTGTGCGTGGGGTATATTGCTTCCTTTGCTGTCCCGTGTCGTTCCAGTGGCCATTTGATTGACCATGGCACGATCTAAACATCAATAGGTATGGTATGAACCGTGGCTATGGGCCCGGGGCCAACCAAGATTGACACCACACCACAAAAATCGAACTACACTTGCTGAAAAATGAAGGGCCGAGGGGCTGTTCTTGTTTCTTTTGATTTAAAAACCGATTCCACCATGGACCAAGCCTCAAAAGGGTGACTTGGTCACGTCTTAGACATGATAGGGAAGTGTTCCAACCATGGCTATAGGCCCCTAGGGTAGCCAAGATCAAGAACTTTCTCCCTCGACAGCAACCATAAAAATCGAGACTCAAAGGGACACATTTGGGGTGTTGCTGTCACATGCGAGTTTCCAGCGTGTGTGGGACAGAACGAATGGACCAACATGGTCCTAACATGTCCTAGTACATGTCTAGATGCAGCCTTGGGAGCCTAGGGTCGAGCCAACACCTGAAACAAGCCAAACCCGTGAGGTGCACAAGTGAAGAGCCGAAATTCTGCACATTTTTTTTCCCGAAAATTCTTGACATGGTTTCGGTTTTCATGATTCATGCACACATGATGGTTTGTAAAAATTGTAAATAAGACTTGATTGAAGAGCAAGGGATGGTATATGCATGCATGGATATTTTGTTTTTGAAAGGAAAATCAACCGAGTGACGATGCGGCGCGGAGGAGACGGAGTTGCTTCTCTTGTTTTCTTTCTTGTTTTCTTTTCTTATTTTTACCCTAGCCTCTCACGATTTTCAGTGCTGAAAGAGACTGAAATTTCGAAATTATGGAGTGGGGAAGAAGGCTAGGAAAATAAATGGGAAGGTTGCAAGCTAATAGGGAATTCAATGGCAAGATTAAATCTTGCTTTTCTTTGGGTTTGTGAGATAAGAAATCATTTGATATGGGAGACATATAGGGATGTGGTGACCGATTTTCTCAATCAAGATAGGGTAGGAAATTGTTTTAAATAAATAATTATTAGGGAATTAAAAGGTGAGGGATTTATCTCCCAAAAATGGATAAGGAAAAGATCAAGTGAAGGGTGGCCAAATATTTTTAAATTAAATAGGGAGAGGGCCGAAATTTTAATCAAAACATGGTAGAAAAATTGCTTAATTATATTATTTGTTAGTGATTTACAAGTGGGGAGAATATAATCTACCAAGAAAGATTATGGAAAGATAATAAGGAGTGAGTTGATAAACTAATCTAAATCTTTTAAAATAAGAGAGGGGCCGATTTTAAGCTTGTAAAATAAGGGAGAATATTCCTTAAATATTAATTAGTGGAGCATAAAATTTAGGGAATTATTTAACAACAAAAGGTAAGGAGAGATGATAAAGAAATGGGTTGTCAAATATCTTTAAATTAATTAAGGAGAGGGCCGATTTTTATCTCTCAAAATGAGGTAAAAATTTGCTTAATTAAAGATTATTGAGGATTTAAAATTGAAGGAATTATCTAGGCCATGAAAGGATTAAGGAAAGATTTTAAAATTGAGAGTTGACAAATTAATTAAATCTCATAAGTGAAGTGGCCGAAAATTTAAGATAATGGGAGGGGAAATATATTTTTTAAATATTGTATTTTAAATCTTTAGTGTTTTATCTACCCATTAAATATTTTAGTGACTTAAGAAATTAATTATGAAGTAATATTATCTTGCATGCATGGCTAAATATTTGAATTGCTTAATTAATTCCTTAAACATTCTTTTACATTAAATTAACTTATTATTTAACTAAAATAAATTCTAAGAATGTTTTCTTAATATTAAATTTTATCTCAATACTCCAACTCTAGTCCGGCCTCACTTATTTAACTGAAAAGGTAATAATTAAACTACTGCAATAAAATAATTAAATTTAAAGAAAAGAATTTAAATACTCATGCACTAAAATCATTTTAATTTAAATACTAGAATTATGCATGGCTTATACGTAGTCTGATTTACGGGTTCTACAAGAACCCTAGATTTTCTTCAAAAAAAATAAAAATGAAAGTGCAAGGGAAAAGGTGTGTGTGTGTAAGCGTGAATGTGTGTGTGTGTGTGTTAGTGGGTGTGTGCGTGAGTTTTGGATTAAGTTAGGGAATTAAAAGGCTTAATTATACCATTAACAATATTAATTAAAAGTGCTAATTAAAATACTAATTAAAATGTTAACCCCACTACTATACATAATCCCTTAATTCAAAAAAAAAATGCACACTTACTAACTTTTAAAAGTTTTAAAGAAAATCATAAAATAACCTAATAATTAAATTGGGCTTTTAAAATGCTAAAAAAACTTAATAAATCAATCGAAATTCCCCCTCCTTAGCTTGAAATAAAATACCACATTTTAAAATTGCCAAAATCGTCACCGATCTCGTTTCCTCGGTCCCGCCTCGAATAATCTCCTGAAACATGAAACTTGAAAAATATTTTAACGTGCATCATATAACATAAGTAATTTAAAATAACGCATTTAAATAAATCATGCATGGTAAAAATCAATTAATCAAATGATTTAACAAATAAATGAATGAATGGGTTATACGTGTACAGAATTTGGGCACTACACAAGTTGAGGCATTTTATGGAGGGTCTATGGCCGATCTTGTGCCGTGATGTTAGGGTGGCTGGCCCTACTACTTATGAGGTCGCTGTCTCCAGAGCGCTAGCCGCAGAGCAAGATCAGCATGATATTGAGAAGGATCGTTAGGGCAAGCGACCAGTCCAGATGCCGCACCGCCCTCCTCCTCAGCAGCAACAGCAGAATAAGAGGCCTTTTCACGGCCCACCCAGGAACAGAGGGCAGCAGCAGCAGGGACGGGCAGTCCCGAGGGCCGTTGAGCACCCAGTCTATGCAAAGTACTCGCGCCGTCACGCAGGAGTTTGTATGTACGGCTCAGAGAAATGTTACAAGTGTGGTAGTCCAGACCACTTGCTGAAGCAGTGCCCGCGGGGGAGTCTGCCTACTCAAGGCAGAGTTTTTGCTCTCCATGCAGCGGAGACTAACCCGGAGACCATGCTCATGATCGGTATCTTAAAGCTTTAAGTTTGTATTTGAATTTCGATGTTTTTGGGAATCGGGGTTAAGATTTTGAACTTAGAATTGACATAGGATTGCATGCTCTAATCAGGGTCATTTTCGGGGATTAGGTTAGAAGAACTTTGACCGTCGCCTGTCTATAAGTTTAGTTCTTGTAATTATTGGGTTCGACTTGATGTTCCAACCTTTCAGGAAGAATTTTTATAGCTGGTTCAGCTACGAAAGCCTTGATAGATTCAGGGGCTACTCATTCGTTCATTTCAGAGGTCTTTGCGAACTTCCTCAAAGTCAAGACCATTGGGCTAGAAGTAGCCTATTCAGTAGTATTGCCATCTGGAGAGGAGATGACAGCCACTAATGTGATCCGAGACATAGACCTCGAGCTTCATGGCAATCTTGTTTATGCGGATCTTATTGTGTTGTCGATGCCAGAGTTTGACATCATTCTGGGTATGGACTGGCTACTAAGGAACAGAGTTTTGATTGACTTCCAGCGGAGATCTGTTTTAGTCCGACCGCCTGGGATGTCGAAGTTCTTATTCGAGCCAGACAGGTACTTTCCTTTACCCCGCATTATACCTTGTGTCCAGGCTAGGAAGCTCATGCATAGAGGGTGTCGGGCGTTTTTAGCGACTTTTGTATCCGTTTCCGAGGCACCCAATCAGTTGGCCTCCGATGTTCCCATTGTTAGGGACTTTCTAGACGTTTTTCCTGAGGATGTCTCTGGTATGCCACCCGAGCGAGAGGTGGAGTTTTCTATTGAGCTTATGCCATGTACGGTACCAATCTCGAAAGCACCGTACCGATTAACAGCGACAGAGATGGAAGAACTGAAGAAGCAGATTCAGGAACTTCTTGACAAGGAGTTCATTCGCCCGAGTTTTTCACCATGGGGCGCGCCAGTCTTGTTTGTGAAGAAGAAGGATGGTTCGATGCGGCTCTGTATTGATTACCGGGAGTTGAACAGGGTTACAGTGAAGAACAAGTACCCACTTCCGCGGATTGAAGATTTATTTGATCAGTTACAGGGAGCTTCAATATTCTCAAAGATCGATCTGTGTTCCGGTTATCACCAGTTGAGGGTGAAAGAAGCCGATGTTCTCAAGACTGCTTTCAGGACTCGTTACGGCCACTTCGAGTTCCTTGTGATGCCGTTCGGTTTGACGAATGCGCAGCGATCTTTATGGATATCATGAATCGCGTATTTCAGCCGTATCTTGATCAGTTCGTGATAGTATTCATAGACGACATTCTCGTCTACTCAAAGAATCACGAGGAGCACATCAGACATCTGACCGCAGTTTTACAGACCTTACAGAAGCACAAGCTATTCGCAAAGTTCAGTAAGTGCGAGTTCTGGTTAGAGAAGGTGGCGTTCTTGGGCCACATCGTTTCTAGCAGTGGTATTGAGGTAGACCCAGCAAAAGTTGCAGCAATAAGAGATTGGGTTGTGCCTGCAGAATGCATCAGAGATCCGTAGTTTTCTTGGGTTAGCAGGATATTATCGGAAGTTTATTCAGGGATTCTCCTCTATCGCAGTTCCACTTACGTCGTTGACAAAGAAGAATGTTAAATTTGTGTGGAGCGATGAGTGTCAGAAGAGCTTCGATACTTTGAAGCAAGCTCTTATCTCAGCACCAGTATTGGCCATGCCTTCAGGGCCCGGCGAGTTTGTATTGTATACCGATGCTTCGAAGCTCGGTCTAGGTGCAGTATTGATGCAGCATGGGAAGGTGATAGCGTATGCTTCTCGACAGTTGAAAACCCATGAGAAGAACTACCCTACCCACGACCTAGAGTTGGCAGCATTAGTATTTGCCTTGAAGATTTGGAGGCATTATTTATACGGGGAGAAGTGTCAGATCTTTACCGACCATAAGAGCCTCAAGTACTTCTTTACGCAGAAAGAGCTGAATATGCGTCTGAGGCGTTGGTTGGAGCTAGTGAAGGTGAAACGTCTCCCGTTTTAAAAGTGCGGAATATTTTTTTTTTTTTTGAAAAGCTCGCAATTACAAAATGACATTTAAAATAATCGTATTTATTTGCCAATAAAAGTAGGGCAGTTTAAAAATAACTAACTTCATCCAAAATCAACGTAAACGTAAACGTGTAAAAATCGTAAAATCATCAACATATAAAAATGAGTAACTCCTCTCAAAACACATGAATCAATATGCGGAAAAATAATGGTCTTCGGGTCGTATCACCGCACATGCCGCCTGCCTACTCAGTCTTCGGCACCTCTGGTTCCCTGATCAAAATGCTCACCTGCATCACACACGCCTAGTGAGTCTAAAGACTCAACACACCTGTACCAGTAATAGCAAGTACATATACGTAGCACACAACAGTGAAAAATAGCATAATAAACATACATTTCATGAGCTTAAAAACTTGAACATGAACGTGTCGGGTAAAATCGATCATAACGTGTCAAAACCTGTCCCATCATGTTATCATATCGAATGTGTAAACGTGTCCTGTCAAAACATGTTAATAATCATAGCATGTATAATCGTATCAGCATATACGTGTTAAATTTATTAATTTGAATTCCGTTCATTAGCTGTGACTTTCGTATCATCATGTCATCATGTCAGTCGATGGATCCATCTAAGTGTAACCGCGGTACCCGGCGGTGAGGATCATCAGCGACGACATTACCCGCCCACTGAGTCCGGGCCTTACATGTCATCGTGTCATCGTGTTAGTCACAACTAAATCACTTCTTTCAAAACGTGTCAACATATCCATCACTTAATAAAAGCATGCGTATACGTAATTTTTCCTTTAAACCAAGCATGCACCATAATTATCATAATATCGTAAAAATCGTAAACATGATGCATAATCATTTAAAATATCATAGATTTGTGCTCAGGGCGCTGCCAAGACCAAAATCTCACCCCAGGTGCAAAATGACCATTTTGCCCCTGAAAACCCAAAATTATCATTTCACCCCTGGACCTCTAAAATTGACCCGAAGCTTACCAAACTCCTTAAAATAATCCACAACATTTTTAAAAGTATTCCTAGATGTAAACCTGAGCCAAATTCAGAACTTAACCGATTTATTTTAAAACTTAGATCGGGGTCCCGGTTTTAACCCGAATCGACTCGAAACTTAATCAAAATTTTCTCAACCTTTCACCATACCTTAAAAACACTAAAATGTTCCTGAAACCATGTCATCAGCCCCCTAACACACGGCTGAAAATTCCAGAAGCTTACCTAACTCTCGGTCCTATCCTAATTCACCACCTCATGCACACCTTTATCCTAAATCTCACGCCCTCAGCTCCAGCCGACTTCCCAGCCACAAGCCAGCCTACTAAGGACCTATACCCGACCCTAAGGCACCTCACAAAACCAAGCCACCGACCCCAAGCACGCTTCTAACCGCTAGGAACCAAGAAACTGCAGCAAGCTCCCTACCGAGACCAAATCACCTCCCCTTCGCCCGATCGCCCGTCCTCTTGTCTCCAGCATGGCTCGAGCCATTCCAGACTCTGACTCAGACCCAGCAGGGTCTGGTCTAGGGCTGGAAAAGGCCCTCGCACGGCTGGTGTACAAGAAACAAAGGACCGAACCACTAGCACAAAGTCCCGATCTGCATGGCCCTCACGGTTTCGAACAAAACCCGATCAACTTCACACTCCTGCACCTACAACTCTCGCTCTCGATCTGCACATGCCCTTGACAACCCAACACAGCAGCCCCTTGCACCACATATCAGAAAACGTGAGTGGTTGAATCAAAATGATGCAAGTTTCATGATAAAACACCACCAAAAACGCACCCACATGCAAGATCGAAATCTGAACGTATACATACATGTCTTACAGAATATTTAGGGCGAAAGTAAAAGCATGCCTTGATGAGTGGAAGAACCAAAAACGACGCAAAAATGGAGATCCGGGGGAAGTTTTCTTGCAAGAATGGTGAAGAAATCCACCCTTTCAGCTGCTGGGGGTGAAGCCGAGGGGAGGGGTTCTGAAAACGATGGTGTCGGCTGGTGGGACTATTAGGTTTAAGGTTAAAGTGTGTTTAGGTGGTTAATTATATAGTAAACAAATGGATAATGGGCCCTAATTATGTAATTAAAAGTTTAGAAAAATAATTAAGCCCTATAAGATTAAAAGTAGGCCCATAAAAATCAAACGCACTCCCGAAAAATATTTTTGGGTTGAAAAGATTTTGAAAATATTAGCCGAATCATTAAAAAGTCCCCCAACTCGATAAAATTTTCCTACCGTTAAAAATATAGTCCTTCGGATAAAAATACCCAGAAAAATCTCATTTTTGGAAAATACACTTAAAAACACCTCATAATAATTTATAAAAATAAATCATATAATTAAAATAATTTTTCTGACAATTCTTCGGTCTTCGTTCCTCAATCGAGCGTGAAATGCACTTAGAAACCCTAATACATGACCTTTTAAAATTCCAAGAATTAAATCCTATCATGCATGAATTATGCATAAATTGCATATAAATAATTAAACATATAATTAAAAATAAAAATACTAGATTGCATGCACTTAGGTTACGCGAATTAAATTCCTGGACCTTACAGAAGGACTACGACTATGACATTAGCTACCACCCTGGTAAAGCTAATGTAGTTGCGGATGCATTGAGCAGGAAAGTCGCAGTGATGGCTCATTTGACGATTCAGAGACCTCTTCAATCTGAGATACAGAGGTTTAATCTAGAGACTTATCCTCGAGGTAGAGTTCCCCGTCTATCTACTTTGACGATTCAGTCCTCTCTCCTAGACCGTATTCGCAGTGGTCAGCCAGCAGATGAGCAGTTGGCAAAATGGAAGCAGAGAGATGAGGCCAAGGGCAGTATCTTGTATACAGTTAGCGACGGTATTGTGAGATATTGAGACAGAATGTGGGTTCCTAGCAGTGGTTCTATTCAAGAAGATATTTTATCGGAGGTCCACATGTCGCCGTACTCTATTCACCCATTGGAGTACGAAGATGTATAAAGATCTGCAGTTACTGTATTGGTGGCCCGGCATGAAGAAGGATATCAGACGTTTTGTATCTGAGTGCCTGACATGTCAGCTTGTGAAAGCAAAGCATCAGAGACCAGCAGGTATGCTCAAGCCTCTTCCTATTCCCGAGTGGAAGTGGGAGAATGTTACCATGGACTTCGTGACCGGTTTGCCGAAGTCAGCTAGAGGATCAAATTCTATCTGGTTGATTGTTGATCGTCTTACCAAATCTGTGCACTTCTTGCCTATTAAGAGGACTTTCACCATGATTCAGTATGCAGAGTTGTATATCCGGGAGATAGTCCGACTTCATGGTATTCCCATTTCTATCATGTCTGACCGATATCTAGATTCACTTCCTCATTTTGGAAGAGTTTGCATTCGACTATGGGTACGAAGTTGTTGTTTAGCACATTTTTCCACCCTCAGACAGATGGGCAGTCAGAAAGGGTTATCCAAATTTTAGAGGATCTTCTTTGTGCTTGTTTTATTGATTTCTCAGGGAGTTGGGAGTCGAATTTGCCATTGGTATAGTTCACCCATAACAACAGTTTTCAGTCTTCTATAGGTATGGCTCCGTATGAAGCACTGCATGGTCGCAAGTGCAAATCGCCTATTCACTGGGATGAAGTAGGTGAGAGATTAGAATTGGGTCCGGAGATCATTCAGCAGACCGCCGATGTAGTAGTCAAGATCCGTGATAGGATGAGGACTGCTCAGAGTCGACAGAAGAGTTATGCGGATCAGCGGAGGAGAGATCTAGAGTTTGCCGTCAGCGACCATGTTTTCGTGAAGGTAGCACCTATGACGGGTGTCATGCGGTTCGGAATGAAAGGAAAGCTCAGTCCGAGATTCATTGGACAATTTGAGATCCTCGACAGGGTTGGGACGTTATCTTATCATGTTGCTCTTCTGCCGAATCTGGACGGAGTACACAATGTGTTCCACGTCTCTATGCTGAGGAAGTATATGGCAAATCCTTCGCATGTCTTGAACTTCGAACCGTTGCAGCTCACTCCGAACCTGTCTTATGAAGAAAGACCCGTGCAGATCTTAGACAGACAGGAGAAAAAGCTTCAGAACAAACCGGTGAAGCTAGTGAAGGTCAAATGGCTTAATCATTCGGAGGAAGAGGCTACGTGGGAGTCTGAGCCAGAGATGAGGAGTCGTTACCCCGAGTTATTCGGTGAGTTTTAATTTCGAGGACAAAATTTCTTTTTATGGGGGGAGAGTTGTAGAACCCGTTAAATCAGACTACGTATAAGCCATGCATAATTACTATTATTTAAATTAAAATGATTTTTATGCATGAGGATTTAAATTCTTTTCTTTAAATTTGTTGAGTTATTTTACGCAGTAGTTTAATTTTATCTTTTCAGTTAGATAAGTGAGGCCGGACTGGAGTTGGAGTATTGAAGAAAAAATTTAATGATAAGAAAACATTCTTAGAATTTATTTAAGATAAATAATAATTTATTTTAATGTAAAAGAAAGTTTAAGAATTTAATTAATTAATTAGAGATAAGTAGTAAATAAATTCTTTTATGTCCAATAATTTAATTAAAAGCCTAAAATAAAATATGTGACCAATTGAGATAAGTTAATCTAGGCTTATTTTATTTAAGAAATTGTAACTTAACATGTTAGTAAATTTAATTTAAATATTTAGCAATGCATGCAAGAAAATAGTCTCCCTAAATTAATTTATTTAATTCACTAAAATACCTAATGGGTAGATAAAACTCTAAAGATTTAAAATACAATATTTAAGCAATATTTTTCCCTCCCATTATCTTAGAAAATCGGCCACCTCCTTTAAAGGATTTAAATATTTGGCAACTCTCCATTATTGATCCATTTCCTTATCATTTCCTTGGTATGATTAATTCCCTCACATTTAATCATCAACAATTAATAATTAAGCAATATTCTCACCCTATTTACTTGGTAGAATTCGGCCACCCCACTTTTAAAAGATTTGTTATTGGTTTGACAACTCACAATTTAATAGCATTCCTTATTCTTTTCTTGGGAGATAATTCCCTTACCTTTTAATCACCAAGTAACTATTAAATAAGCAATTTCCTACCTTATTTTGAATGAGAAAAAAATCGGTTATCTCATCCCATTAAACCTCCCTCAATCAAACAATGTCAAATCATTTCCCTCATCTCTCAAACTCTAGGATAGAAAGATTTCTACCTTGCCATTCTATCCCCATATATCTTGCAACCTCCCTATTCATTTCCCTAGACATTCTCCTCTCCATCCATTCGAAAATTTCAGAGCAACTTTCAGAAAAAAAATCGTGTGAGGTTAGAGGAAAAAGAAGAGAGAAAAGTAGAAAAGAAAAAGAACTCCGTCTCCGCCGCGCCGNCATTTTTGTGTCTTGTTTTCTTGTTTTGCTATCAAAGGGGGAGGGTTCTGAACTTGGCTTCCCTAGGGGCTATAGCCATGGTTAGAATCTCTCCTTGGCTTGTCTAGGACGTGACCAAGATGCCCTTTCAGGGCTTGGTTTATGGTCCCATCTGATTTTAAAAGAAACAACACAAGTGTCTCTTTGGTTTTAAAATTCTGGTTTTGTTGAGTGTGTTGAGTTTCGGTTTTGGGGTGTTAGGTGGGTTGTGGTTGGCTTCTAGCCCTTAGCCATGACTCATACAACACCTTAGCATGTCTCGAATGGACCATGGTTAGCCTCATAACCATTAGATCCTTCATTTGACAGCAAAACAAGCAACACCCCCACGCGTGCCATGTGTGTTCTCGGGTGAAGCTTGGGATTGTTTTGGGTGTTTGCTTGGATTGTGGCTGGCCTAGGGCCCATAGTCATGGTTCAAGCCACATCTTAGGATGTTGGTAAGAGGCTCTGGTCGTTGGTTCAAGCCCCAAAGGCCAATAGTCTCACAAACGAAGCGCGGAAGCACGGCCGCTGCTGCTGTATTTTTGTTGGACAGCAGGTTGGCTTCGGTTCAGAGGTGTCGTTCGAGTTCTTGGTTGGCTTTTAGCCTATGGCCTTGGACTGGACAGTACCTTATTGAGTTAGGAAGGTCATGTTTTTGGCCGTTTGTGATTTAGTTAAGTTTAGAGGTCGTACGAGAATTTACGGTGCAATGTGTCAAAGTGACTCTCGAAAGAGAGTTTCATGATTTTGGCCTCCATGCACAATTTTCGTGTATTACAGCCCTATGGTCATGCTTTCCAGTATTTTAAGAGTATTTTAATCATGGCTAAATGATGGTTAGATTTTGGTTCGGGTTGGTACGAAGCCATGATTGAATACTAAGTTCGTTGGGCGTAATTGCCTCGTTTTTTGTTCGATTTTGAAGGGTTGGTCAAGTTAAGTTATTTGCATGTCCCTCATGTTAGAATTAGATCGCAGCGAGCTTGGGAACGATCCAACTCATTCGATAAAATAAAACAGGATATTTAATTATATTACATGCATAGAATATAANTGTTTTCTTGTTTTGCTATCAAAGGGGGAGGGTTCTGAACTTGGCTTCCCTAGGGGCTATAGCCATGGTTAGAATCTCTCCTTGGCTTGTCTAGGACGTGACCAAGATGCCCTTTCAGGGCTTGGTTTATGGTCCCATCTGATTTTAAAAGAAACAACACAAGTGTCTCTTTGGTTTTAAAATTCTGGTTTTGTTGAGTGTGTTGAGTTTCGGTTTTGGGGTGTTAGGTGGGTTGTGGTTGGCTTCTAGCCCTTAGCCATGACTCATACAACACCTTAGCATGTCTCGAATGGACCATGGTTAGCCTCATAACCATTAGATCCTTCATTTGACAGCAAAACAAGCAACACCCCCACGCGTGCCATGTGTGTTCTCGGGTGAAGCTTGGGATTGTTTTGGGTGTTTGCTTGGATTGTGGCTGGCCTAGGGCCCATAGTCATGGTTCAAGCCACATCTTAGGATGTTGGTAAGAGGCTCTGGTCGTTGGTTCAAGCCCCAAAGGCCAATAGTCTCACAAACGAAGCGCGGAAGCACGGCCGCTGCTGCTGTATTTTTGTTGGACAGCAGGTTGGCTTCGGTTCAGAGGTGTCGTTCGAGTTCTTGGTTGGCTTTTAGCCTATGGCCTTGGACTGGACAGTACCTTATTGAGTTAGGAAGGTCATGTTTTTGGCCGTTTGTGATTTAGTTAAGTTTAGAGGTCGTACGAGAATTTACGGTGCAATGTGTCAAAGTGACTCTCGAAAGAGAGTTTCATGATTTTGGCCTCCATGCACAATTTTCGTGTATTACAGCCCTATGGTCATGCTTTCCAGTATTTTAAGAGTATTTTAATCATGGCTAAATGATGGTTAGATTTTGGTTCGGGTTGGTACGAAGCCATGATTGAATACTAAGTTCGTTGGGCGTAATTGCCTCGTTTTTTGTTCGATTTTGAAGGGTTGGTCAAGTTAAGTTATTTGCATGTCCCTCATGTTAGAATTAGATCGCAGCGAGCTTGGGAACGATCCAACTCATTCGATAAAATAAAACAGGATATTTAATTATATTACATGCATAGAATATAAAAGTTTATTTTGAGATATATGCGATATTGCTTGTGGCCACCTCACGTCCATGGGATTGCAGCTTATGGGATTATTACTTCATCCGGTGACCTACGACCGGTTCATGTTCAAGTATGGGTACGGATATCCAGTCCAAGGGTTGTGATGATCTCTACCGCCCAGTATACTGTGGTTTAGTATGATCAGACGATTCATGTTATGTTATGTTACGTTACGTTATGGGCCACTCGCGTAGAACATATTCTCAACCGAAAATTATGATATGCTATTTTATGACAGGGCTCTATCGAGCAAANTGTTGGTAAGAGGCTCTGGTCGTTGGTTCAAGCCCCAAAGGCCAATAGTCTCACAAACGAAGCGCGGAAGCACGGCCGCTGCTGCTGTATTTTTGTTGGACAGCAGGTTGGCTTCGGTTCAGAGGTGTCGTTCGAGTTCTTGGTTGGCTTTTAGCCTATGGCCTTGGACTGGACAGTACCTTATTGAGTTAGGAAGGTCATGTTTTTGGCCGTTTGTGATTTAGTTAAGTTTAGAGGTCGTACGAGAATTTACGGTGCAATGTGTCAAAGTGACTCTCGAAAGAGAGTTTCATGATTTTGGCCTCCATGCACAATTTTCGTGTATTACAGCCCTATGGTCATGCTTTCCAGTATTTTAAGAGTATTTTAATCATGGCTAAATGATGGTTAGATTTTGGTTCGGGTTGGTACGAAGCCATGATTGAATACTAAGTTCGTTGGGCGTAATTGCCTCGTTTTTTGTTCGATTTTGAAGGGTTGGTCAAGTTAAGTTATTTGCATGTCCCTCATGTTAGAATTAGATCGCAGCGAGCTTGGGAACGATCCAACTCATTCGATAAAATAAAACAGGATATTTAATTATATTACATGCATAGAATATAAAAGTTTATTTTGAGATATATGCGATATTGCTTGTGGCCACCTCACGTCCATGGGATTGCAGCTTATGGGATTATTACTTCATCCGGTGACCTACGACCGGTTCATGTTCAAGTATGGGTACGGATATCCAGTCCAAGGGTTGTGATGATCTCTACCGCCCAGTATACTGTGGTTTAGTATGATCAGACGATTCATGTTATGTTATGTTACGTTACGTTATGGGCCACTCGCGTAGAACATATTCTCAACCGAAAATTATGATATGCTATTTTATGACAGGGCTCTATCGAGCAAACATTTTACGTACGATTTTCAGTTATGCACGTATTTATAATTAATCATGACACTATTTTCATGTTTACGTTACGACACGATATTTTTAAGTTGCATGCGATTTTATTATATATTTACTTGTTATTTCACGATATTTGCATGCTGAGTCTTTAGACTCACTAGACTTGATTGTTGTAAGTACTGATGAGATCGAGACCGATTGCGGGGACCAGTGAGCCATCTTGAGTCGGCAGTAGTAGGAACCCGAGGACCTCATTTTCAGCACTTACTATTTTTATTCCAAACTCAGTTTTTATTTTGTCGAATTATTTTAAGTTGTTATTCTGAAAACATTATTTACTTCCGCTGCTACTTTAAACATTGGATCTTTTATCAGTATATTTTATGAATGAGGCATTTTATTTATTTAAAGAGAAAATTTTAAATTTTTCCGCAAATTTTCAAATACGAAATACGGGCCTCTACATGAACAATCTCTAGACCAAATTCTGATCTCTCACTGACTTCATCCCAATGAATCGGCGACCTGCACTTCCTCTCGTACAGTGCCTCGTAGGGAGCCATACCTATAGATGATTGGAAGCTGTTGTTGTAGGTAAACTCCACTAGAGGTAGCTTTGATTCCCAATTCTCATGGAAATCGATCACACAAGCTCTCAACAAATCCTCCAAAATCTGAATCACACGCTCAGACTGGCCATCTGTCTGAGGGTGGAATGGGTATTGAATAGCAACTTCGTCCCCATAGCTGCATGTAAACTCTTCCAAAAGGACGATGTGAACCTCGGGTCCCTGTCGGACACAATAGTAACTGGGATCCCGTGCAATCAAACTATCTCTCTGATATAGAGTTTCGCATACTGCGTCATGGAGAAAGTCGTCTTCACTGGAAAGAAGTGTGCCGACTTAGTAAGTCGATACACTATAACCCAAATGGCATTGGATCCTCTGACTGACCTCAGCAGACCAATAACGAAGTCCATGGTGATATTCTCCCATTTCCACTTGGGGATATGGAGTGGCTTAAGCATTCGTACTGGCCTCTGATGCTCTGCTTTCACTTGCTGACAAGTGAGACATTCAGATACAAATCGGCGGATGTCTCGCTTGATCCCTTGCCACCAATACAGAATCTGTAAATCTTTGTACATCTTGGTACTTCCTGGATGAATGGAATACGGAGATGTATGTGCCTCTGTCAGAATGTTCTCTTTGATTGAATCAACACTAGGCACCCACATCCTTCCTCTGTATTTCACAATACCGTCAGACACTGTGTAGAGTACACTGCCCTTGGCCTCATTTTTCAGTCTCTATTTTTGTAATTGCTCATCCGAAGGCTGACCTCTACAGATTTGGTCTAGCAACAAGACTGGACTGTCAGATTAGACAGCTTAGGAGCTCTGCCTTTAGGATAAACTTCTAGGCCAAACTTCTGAATCTCTGACTGAAGAGATCTCTGCACTGACAACTGAGCTACGATGGCTACTTTTCTGCTCAAAACATCTGCCACAACAGTAGCTTTCCCTGGATGGTAGCTAATCTCGCAATCGTAGTCTTTCACCAACTCCAACCACCATCTTTGTCTCATATCCAGCTCTTTCTGCATGAAAAAATACTTAAGACTCTTGTGATCGGTAAATATCTGACATTTCTCGCCATACAAATAATGTCTCCAAATCTTTAGCGTAAAGACAACGGCTGCTAACTCGAGATCATGAGTCGGGTAGTTCTACTCATGCACCTTCAACTGTCTGGAGGCATAAGCTATAACCCGACCATGCTGCATCAAAACTCTGCCTAAACCAAGCTTAGAAGCATCGGTGTAAAGCACAAAATTGCCTTGCCCTGCTGGCATGGCTAACATTGGCGCTAAAATAAGAGATTGCTTCAAAGTATCGAAGCTCTTCTGACATTCATCACTCCATTCGAATTTAGTATTATGTTTAGTCAATGAAGTGAGTGGCACTGCTATCGAAGAAAATCCCTGAATAAATTTCTTGTAGTAGCCTGCTAAGCCTAGGAAACTGCGGATCTCTGATTCATTCTTCGGCTCAATCCAATCCTTAACTGCCGCCACCTTAGCTGGATCCACCTCGATACCACTGCTAGATATTATATGACCCAAAAACGCTACCTTTTTCCAACCAGAATTCACACTTAATGAATTTTGCAAACAACTTGCGACTCTGCAAGACCTGCAAAACTGTACCCAAGTGTTGACTGTGCTCCTCATGGCTCTTCGAGTAGACAAGAATGTCGTCAATGAATACTATGACGAACTGATCTAGGTAGGACTGAAATACTCGGTTCATGAGATCCATAAATATCGTTGGAGCATTCGTCAGTCCAAACGACATCACTAAGAACTCGTAGTGCTCATATCTGGTCTTGAAATTTGCCTTATGAACATCTGCATCTTTTACCTTCAGCTGATGATACCCTNGTTCATGAGATCCATAAATATCGTTGGAGCATTCGTCAGTCCAAACGACATCACTAAGAACTCGTAGTGCTCATATCTGGTCTTGAAATCTGTCTTATGAACATCTGCATCTTTTACCTTCAGCTGATGATACCCTGATAGCAGATCTATCTTGGAAAACATTGTAGCTCCCTGCAACTGATCGAACAAGTCCTCGATCCTTGAAGTGGGTATTTATTCTTGATCGTTACCTTGTTTATTTCTCGGTAATCGATACACAACCTCATGCTCCCATCCTTCTTCTTTACAAAGAGTACTGGTGCGCCTCATGGTGAGAAACTATGGCGGATGAATTCTTTATCAAGAAGCTCCTGAATTTGCTGTTTGAGTTTTAACATCTCAGCTGGAGCTAACCGGGTACGGTGCCTTAGAGATTGACAATGTGTCTGGCATAAGGTCAATGGAAAACTCAACCTCTCTCTCTGGTGGAAGGCTTGTGATGTCATCTGGAAAGACGTCAGGAAAATCTCTGACTACTGGTNTAACCGGGTACGGTGCCTTAGAGATTGGCACGGTGTCTGGCATAAGGTCAATGGAAAACTCAACCTTTCTCTCTGGTGGAAGGCCTGTGATGTCATCTGGAAAAACGTCAGGAAAATCTCTGACTACTGGTACATCAGATATAGACGGAGTGGGCGCGTCAGGTGCTGAAATAATGCTGGCCAAGAAAGCCTGACACCCCTTATGAATAAGTCTATGTGCTTTCATGCAAGAGATCATGCGAGGGAAACTCTTCCATCTATCTGACTCAAAGAGAAACTGTTCCATGCCCAACGGTCTTACTAACACTGACCTTTTCTGAAAATCAATAAGAACTCTGTTCTTCGTCAGCCTATCCATTCCCAAGATGATATCGAATTTTGGCATCGGCAACACAATCAAATCGACATACACTAATTGGTCCTGTAGTTCCAGATCAATGTCTCTGACTACGCTAGTAGCTNTATCCATTCCCAAGATGATATCGAATTCTGGCATCGGCAACACAATCAAATCGACATACACTAGTTGGTCCTGTAGTTCCAGATCAATGTCTCTGACTACGCTAGTAGCTAATAACTCTTCTCCTGATGGGACTGTCACTGAATAGCTCACGTCGAGTCCAATCGACTTGACGTCCAGATGATTGGCAAATGTCTCCGAAATAAAAGAGTGAGTGGCCCCGGAAGCTATCAAGAACTTCATGGCTATCCTCTTTATAAAAATATTTCCTGAGAGACGTTAGNTCCTGATGGGACTGTCACTGAATAGCTCACGTCGAGTCCAATCGACTTGACGTCCAGATGATTGGCAAATGTCTCCGAAATAAAAGAGTGAGTGGCCCCGGAATCTATCAAGACCTTCATGGCTATCCTCTTTATAAAAATATTTCCTGAGAGACGTTAGCACAACACAAAACTTATATCCGAACATTCTAACCTTAACCTCATGCATAGTAGAAAGTCTCTACACAAGTCACCAAAAATACTATCTAGCCCACTAATAATCCCAAATAAAGATTCGAAACATGTATGACAAAATTTAATAATGTGCTGAATTAACTTAGTTACCAATCAACAAGGTCGTGTCTGGGTTTGCCTCCTCTGCCTGCATGGCGAACACTCTACCCTGGGTCGGCTGCCTCCACTGTGGGCAGTCTCTCAGCATATGATCACTGGCTCCACATTTGAAGCATTTGTTTGATCCTTATAAACACTGTCCCGGATGCTGAAAGTTGCACTTCGGGCACACCGGGTGCTCTCCCGGCCTCTGAGGAGCCTTCTGCTGTAGAATAAGACCCTTGACTTTCGACGGTCCTTGAAATGGCATCTTCCTCTGTTGACCCTGGAAGGGCCTCTTAAACTGAGGTCGCTTCTGTTGCTACAGCTGAGGTGCTTGATAGGGCCTCTTGCCCTGTCTATCACTCTCGATGTCCCTTTGGTCCTGCTCTGCCACCAAGGCTCTAGATACGGCAACGGCATAGGTAGTCGGGCCAGCAACCCTGAAATCACGACGCAAGATCTGCCACAACCCATCAATAAAATGCCTCAACTTCTCTTGGGCATCATTAGCAATTAGGGGCACAAAGTGACACCTCCTCTCAAACTTACTGACAAACTCAGCTACACTGCTGTCTCCCTGACGCAACGTCATAAACTCCCTAGTCAGTCTAGATCGTACTTCCTCAGTAAAGTACTTGGAGTAAAATACCTCCTTAAAGCCATCCCATGATAGAGTCTGCAGATTTACCGACACAGACGTGCTCTCCCACCACAGCCTGGCGTCCCCCTTCAACAAAAAAGTGGCACATCTAACTCTGTCTGCATCCTGCAACTCCATGAAAGCGAAAAGCACCTCGATGGACTTAATCCATCCCTCACCTATCATCGGGTCAGTAATCCCCGAGAACTCTTTTGGGTCCATTGTCCTAAACCTCTCATAGACCGCTTCTGGTATGGGCCTCGCCCCTATGTCTCCTGTAGCCTGGTTCTCCACAAACTGTGCGAATAAATGAGTCATCCCTGCAAGCATTTGAACCTGCATATCTGGGGATGGACGAGGAGGAGTGACCCTCTCCCCATCCTTGGCTTCCCTATTCTCATCCCTTGCTCCACTGGCAACCATCTGTATAGGAGGCATACTGTTCCAAAATTTCCCCAACACGTAAACCCAATATGCATGAACATAATATCAATATCATAAGATGCAAGTAATTTGAACTTAAAACATGTACTTGCTGAAATAATGACTTGATGCTTACTACATGAAATAATTTAAAACCTTAAAACTTAAAGACTTGAAGTGTGGTTTCGTGAGCTTCTCGCAATTGGCAGTAGGCATAACCCTTTACAAGAACCTAGCTCTGATACCAACTGTGACGTAACGTACATTTAAACAATTTAAAATTAGCGGAAGAATAAAATTTTTCTTAAATAAGAAATAAACCTTCAAATTGCGATAAAAATAAATTGTTTATCCAAAATATTTGCAATAAAAATATCACAATAAAGTTTGCTAAAAATATTTGTTTAAACATCATAAACGATAACGATAAATCAGAGTATTTGCATCAACAAGCGTAAAATTCTTAAAACATAGGCGGTCCTCGGGTTTAGCCTCCTGCGCAGTCCAAGCCGGCTCATTGGTCTCTACCTCTCGTCTCCTCAAAGTCATCCTCACCTGCATCGATAAAGTCTAGTGAGTATAAAGACTCAGTACGTATAAACTGGATATAACAAGTAATACGTAATAAAACTACATGCAACTTAAAAGTAGAGCATATATACTTAAACTTGAACGTAACAACATGAACATAGACGTGCCATCATCATAAAACTTTTCATAAACATACTTACATCATACATACTTGAACATGCATAAACTTCATCATTTTGCGTAGAGATATGTTTCAAAGCAAATGACCCATACATAAATGTGCCTGATCAAACTAAACCACAGTATCGGGCTGGAAGGGAAAAATCTACTACCACGTACATGAGATCCCCTGTCATGTTTTACCGGGTGGATTGGTCCCTGGTCATGCTTTATCGCTTTCCAATTCTGATCTAAACCCGATCATGTTTTACCGGGATGGAGTGGCCCTCAGCCACGTTCACCGACTTCCAAACCCGTTCATAATTTGTCACAAGACATCTAGCATACCTCAAAAACATAAAATATTTTCCTTTGCACGTCGAACATACTTACATGGTGTTGAGGGATTCATTGGATCTCGCTTGGAGAAACTGCTGCACATACTAACATGATTATCAAGCACTTAACGTCCATAACTTAGACGTAAAAGTTATGCTCACCACCGAAATAAAAATTTACTTATGACGTTCTAAATCGCTCTGGACTTGACCTCGTTTAAACATCGTAATAAAACATGACATCGAACCCCAAAACAATCTCGATATGGAGTGTGATCATTTCCCAAGCAATGGAAGACACGGCAAACTCAACCTACAAAATTCACAAAGGCACGAACCCCGTGTCAGGGTCCGGCTCCGGCTCCGGGTAGACTCTGAAATTTCACACCTCGAAAGAAACAATGGCACGGGCCCCGTGTCAGGGTCTGGCTCCGGGTCCGTGTAGACTTTGAAAATGGTAAACCAACGGAAATCATTACACTTGTGGCTTAATCCTCCTAACTCGATCATACGGACCGGGAACCAACACATAGAGGCTCATCGTAGGACGCTATGGCACTGACTTGATTCCATAAAAACGTCCCAAACATCCCCATAGAAATGACGTACCACACGCCACGCAATAAAACCCATAAACTCAAATTTTTGACACCAAATTCTTCTTACGACTTCTAATGCAACCAAGGACTATTGACATAAAACGAAGCATCAAAACTCATCCCAACATCATACTCCATATACCTAAACGCAGCAGCGATCACCCGACGGTTCCCAACGAAGTCTGCACCAAATAAACTTCAAGAACACATTTTCATAAAAACGCAGTTTGAGCATTCCCACGAAAACGACCATAACTCACTCGTTTCTTCTCCAAAAATTATGAATTTACTGTCAAATCGAAGGTATCAAAAATTCTAAGTTTTATATGTTGAAAGTGTTTCCAGAAAATAGACCGAATTTTTGCAGAAATCGAAATGACAGCAGACACGTTTTTAGATCTAAAAAATTTGATCCAAAAATCATTTCAAACGTTTTGCTCAAACTTTTACACAATATACATAGATTTTCACGTATAATAAACAACAAAACATATAATATTACGAGATCGATGTAAAAACGAAAGATTATGCATGCCTTGATCTTTAAAGTTACTGAAACGACGACACCGAAGCGGGAAAGATGAGAGGGTTGATCCGGGACGAACGTGGCACGATTTTCTTGCTACAAAATGGATGGAATTGCTGGAAAATTGGAGAGGGAGGGGGCGGCTGTTCTTTCTCTTAGAGCCGTAAGTTTTATTCTAAAAAATTGAAATGAAATGGAATGAAACAAAGTGTGTGTGTGTGGTGTGTGTAAAAGTGCGTGTGTGCATTCGTTTTGTGTGTTAACGTGTGTGTGAGTTATTATTAGGGGTAATTAGGGGCTAATCAGACTTAAGTAAATAATTAGTAAAAAGAATAATACTAATCTAATTATTTACCCACATTAAAAGATTTTAATAACCTAATTTACAAGGTTTAAAAATTCCTACTACATTTACAAAATCTCCTAATTACCAAAATAAATTCCACAATTACTAAACTTTAAAAGCTAAAAATCTTAAAATCACCTAATAATTAAATTAGGCTTTAAAAATGCTAAAACATATTAAATCATTTAAAATGACATTTTCTTGACTTGAAATAAAATACCACATTTTAAAATTTTCAAAATTGTCTTCGGTCTCTTTTCCTCGATCTTGCATCGAATAATCGCATGAAACATGAAACTCGAGGAAACATTTTAATGTGCATCGCATAAACATAACTAATTTAAAATAATGCAATTAAATACATCATGCGTCGCTAAAATCAAATTTTAAATTTAAATAAACGATTTAAATAAATTCATCAGTTTTATGTGTATTGAATTTGGGCTCTACATAAATACTTACAATATCTTCTTCAGATGCGCCATTCGGCTTCAGCTTTTTAGTTATACTAACACATCCACATAATTTTTTAACAGCACGGAGGATAACTTGCATGCGACATTGCAATGATCTGATATTGTGTACTTGCATGTTATTCGATTTTCCGGCATTGAAAGCTTTTTTAATCTGACTCCAAAATCGTTCTTTGGATTGGTTTATACCGATGATAGGATTTTGCGAAACGTCAAGATAAACATGACACAGGAGTTTATCTTCTTCAATAGCGTAATTAGTTGTTCGGAAAATGAAGTCTATTGAATTTCTTTGAACAATGAGATTTTTTGGTTGTAGATTGAAATGTTTATGATTTAATCAATCAACAAGAAGTTTATTTATAGTGGGAAGGTGACCTACCAGTCAAAAGTGCATCTACCAATCCAAACTCATCTACAGTCAAAACTCATCTATCAGTCCAAACGTCTACCAGTCCAAAATCATCTACCAGTGAAAACGTATCTACCAATCAAAACTCATCTACCAGTCCAAACGTATCTACCAGTCCAAACTCATCTATCAGTCCAAACGTATCTACCAGTCAAAACTCATCTACCATTCGAAACTCATCTACCAGTTCAAAATGCATTTACAAGACATCTATATGATGTAATTATATTATCATACTTTCATACATATTTTACATTCTTTCTAAATTAAAAATGAATCTGTATTCTCTATTTGATGCAAACTCATCTAGCTCATCTTCATTGTCAGATAATGAAGATGATATTCAATTTGTTGAAAATTTTGAAAATAGAAGAAGAGCAATACTGTCAACTATAGCTCGAGAACAAGATTTAGTTGCTGCCTACATTATCCAACAAGAACAAGAAGTCACACACGGAGGGTAAATTCCAGGTCACATAGTCATCCAATGCGAACGTGATATTGCTGATCATAAGTTGTTTAACGACTATTTTTATGAGAATATAGTCTATAATGAAGCAATGTTCCGAAGAAGATTTCGAATGTCTCGAAATCTTTTCCTTCGGATAGTAGAAGTCATAAAGAATCACGATTTTTATTTCATACAAAGAAGTTGTTCGGTGCAATAATTGTCCCTTCTTGGTAGAGCGATCGAACTGTGGTGCTTGAGCTGCTGTGCGGTTTAAAAATTTTGAGTTGTACCATTACCACCAGCTATAGCTTTTGGTAAAACGGTAAGCACCCGGTCCTACAATTGGTATCAGAGCCAAGGTCACGGGTTCGATTCCCATTGATTGCAAGGAATGCAATTATTGGGAGGGAGATTGTTGGGTGCAATAATTGTCCCTGATTGGTACAACGATCGAACCGTGGTGCTTGAGCTGCTGTGCAGTTTAAAAGATTTGAGTTACACCATTACCACCAGCTATAGATTTTGGTAAAGCGGTAAGCACTTGGTCCTACAGAAGTGATACTTTGGGACGGCTCGGCCTATCGACTAATCAAAAAGCAACTGCTTCATTGATAATGCTAGCATATGTCTTACCTGCTGATGCTACTGATGAATACATCCAAATAATATAATCTACTGCAATTCAGTGTATGCAACGCTTTTGTCGAGCTATAGTGGAAGTTTTTGCGGAGCAGTACTTGAGATCACCTACTACCAATGATGTTGCTAGACTTCTCTATATTGGCAAACAACGAGGTTTTCTTGGAATGTTGGGAAGTCTTGATTGTATGCATTGGAGGTGGGAAAATTGCCCCACGGCTTGGGCAGGACAATATGCAGGTCGTAGTGGTTCTCCAACAATCATTTTAGAAGCGGTAGTTGATTAAGATCTTTGGATATGGCATGCATATTTTTGTATGCCTGGAAACAATAATGATATAAATGTTTTAAAGTCGTCCAGTCTATTTTACAATCTTACACAAGTAATTGCTCCTCTAGCTCATTATATTATTGGAATAAAAGAATATGACACTGGATATTATTTAGCTGATAATATTTATCCGAAATGGTCAACTATTGTGCAAACTATCCATGATCCGCGTGGTCCAAAGAAGCAGTATTTTGCGATGAAACAAGAGTCATACAGGAAATATTTGCAGCGTGCATTTGTCATTCTTCAATCACTATTTGCGATTGTGGCATTTCCAGCACGTAGTTGGAAGAAAAATCATTTAAATGATATAATGAAAGCATGCATTATAATGCACAATATGATAATCGAAGATGAACGCGATCTTAGTGCACCAATTCAAGATGCTAGGGAAGCACCGATCCAATAGTAGAAATGACTGTCAATGAGCATATCAGATTTCGAGAATTTCTCGTTCGATATAAAAAAATAAAAGACAAAGACGCTCTTTATGCATTATCAAATGTTTTAATTGATAATTTATGGGATGAATTGCTAGAGTAGGTACTCGTCGAGCCAAGTGTTGGCCGAGGGTTCATGTTGAAACTCTACGTATAAACAATCTTTATTTTAATAATATTTGAAATTATTGTTTTGGAACATCTTTATCTGTATACCAATGCTAGTTGCATAGATAAAGTCCTTGAATATACAAATAGTAGAAAGAATATGAGATGCTCATATGATGAGTATCATGAAACTCATATTTGGAATAATGTATATTCTAAACAGTTCATAGTCTATTCAGCCACCGTTAAGAAGGATAAAGGCCGCTCGAGTTAGAGACTAGTATCTGCGATGTGAGTACCATATTTCATTGGTAGGGGATATTGTGATGTCAGAGCATGCAGATAGGTGCTTCTTGTAGAGTGCACTGAAAAACCCTCCATAAAAGACTATCCAAGTGGTTCTCACTTATCGAGTGGAAACGTCCTAGTTTACGGTTGTACACCATTAGTCTTTATGACCCGGGACAACATTGAGATTCTATATGTTAGCATTGCACTTTGACTTGTTTACTGACTCATATGGGGTCATAAGAAAGTAAAGTTGGGTGTTTTGTCGAAACATATAGGAGTTGATGCATTGTAGTCGGGGATTCACCGCTTACCTTCGGATATGATTATCCTATGTGATCTCATGTGTATGTAGTTTGAAATCTCTGATAAGAGTGTTGGTGGTAATTATGAAAGGGATTTCATATATTACACCATCGATGCAACTACGACATGACACATAGTATCGATTCTTTGGAAACTCTCGATATACCAATGGTTGTCGAATCGGTCGGGATATATGAGATGAAAAAACTGTACTGTACGCTAACTATAATGGAATAGTTCTTGCAGGCACTATCATTTGATACCCAGGGAATCTTGTAAGCGATGCTGCTAGGCATTTAACATGATTGGTTGGGTACTATCAGACTTGAGTTCTGACGTTCTTATTATCAAGGAGTTGATAAGTAAGAATAGAGCAATTGGGGTATGCTCATATAAGGACATGTTAGTCCCGATTCACATTGAGATGTGAACCCACGGCTAGTTGTATCATTTAACCATTGAGGGTCACACAAGTACTAACTTTTTATATCACGTTGAGAAGGAAAATAGTTCAATGTGTTGAACGGCTTATAAAAGAGTTTATAAGCACAAAGAAAAATAGAAGTATGACTTCTATAAGAGGATTATGGGGAATGTAACTTTTAATTTGTGGAAGTGTTCTTAAATTAAAAGTTGGCTCAAATAAATAATGTATTTGAAAATTGTGATTTTCATAAACATTGTTATGGAATAAATTAAATTAATTCTAGTGTTGAATTAATTAAACACTAGTGGACCTAATACAGTCCAAATAATTAAATTAATTCAAGTGTTGAATTAATTAAATAATATTGGGTCTTGAAGAGCCCAATTGAAAATAATTATTCAACTAGTAGGCTTGAGTAAATTCAAGTAAAGATTTAATTGATCTCAAATGTGTTTGAGATATTTAAAAGTCCATGAGCTTTGTAAATGTTACAAGCCCAAATAATATGTATGGGGAGGTGAAGAGTTGGGAGACAAATTTTTCGATAAACAAGGCATGTGTCTCACATGCACTTTAACTTTTTCAAGCACCAAGAAAATTTCTCCTCCTTCTCTCTTCCAAGCATATGGCCGAAATTTACACACAAAATTCTCTCCATTTTTGCTTCTTAAATTGTTGATGAAAGCATTCTCTTCTCAAAGAAAAATCCTCTAATTTTTCTAGTGCAAAATAAGAGGAGATCTTCCTTGTTAGTGGTGGACCTAATTTGAAGGAATTTGAGCAAAGAGTGCTCAAAAGATGCTTGTAGATTGTCTACCTTCAAGAGCTAAGTTGTTTACAACTTAGTTGGAGTCAATAATCAATCTTTGTGATTGATAGGTACATTTCTTAACACACTATGTATGACATTTTTGTGTTTATGTTATTTGCTACACACAATATGGGGTGATCGATTTTTCTTGGTTGAAAATATGATTTTCGAATTTCCATTGTATCCGGGCACCGTAACCGATCCCCTTTCGTGATTATGGATTTGAAGTTATATTTGTAATATGTTATTTAATTTAATGTCATATATTAATTTTATTCCACTAATTTTAGTTATTTCTATTTCGATTCGTATAATATATATTTCAATAATATATTTAAAATAATTATTTAATCATTTTAATAATATTATCACAATTATTAATAATATAATATTAATTATATCAAATAAAACATGTAATTATAATTATATCACTAAATCTAAAAAATACACATTTAATAACTAATAAGAAAAAAATTAATTAAATCAAATATTCTTTTTTAGTATAAGATTTGATGTAGATATGTCGGAGATGAATATTGTGTTTGGCGCAGAAACTGCACTATTTTAAAATAGTTTTGGGTTAGAAATGACCTTAGTGAAATAATTTTTACTCACTTCAAGAGCGTGAGAGCATCCACATCCTANTTTTTTAGTATAAGATTTGATGTAGATGTGTTGGAGATGAATATTGTGTTTGGCGCAGAAACTGCACTATTTTAGAATAGGTTTTGGGTTAGAAATGACCTTAGTAAAATAATTTTTACTCACTTCAAGAGCGTGAGAGCATCCACATCCTAAATTTTACATTCTAAATAATAAAAAAGAAAACTTTGCATCAGTTATCCTATACGTTGCTTAAAGTTAGATGTTATATACGGTAGTCTCCCGTGCGCCCAATTATTATAAATAATTGATATATATTTTAATTTGATATATATAATAATGTTTAATTTTTAAATTTTAATTTTTTTTAAATATTCAAACACATAATTTAATTATATTATCAATCAAGTTTACAAATAGATGTCAAATTTTTTATTTCATTTTAATATTTATTTATTTAAAATAATTATAAAATAGTCTAATATAATTTTTAAATATGTACATGAATTTTAAAAATTTTATTTAAAAAAATAACTAAAGGAACAACGTAATTTTTAACTAAATACATAAATGAAAAACAAATACAAATAGAACAGCTTGAATAAAAACATAATAAAAGATGAACAAACTGCGATAAAAACTCATTTTGATCTCTCTTGTTTTTTGCTTGTCGAAAATCGTCTTTTTTCTGTTTGGACAGCCAAATTAGTCGCTCATCTTTTGTAAAGTTGTTCATTTCAATATCTGCCATAATCTCCGTGCTAAAAACTAACGGAGTGCGAGTCATGTGCAAGACCCATCTCTCCTAAAATCTTCCCATACACGAGGGTTGATGCCCATTTCCCCCAAATTAAAGAAACCAAGCTCGAACACGACAAAGTCGAAGTACAACAGAGCAAAGTCGAAGGCGAAATCTTTTTTATTTAGTTTATTGATTATCGTTTGAAGTAATAAATTTTGAGCAAACATATTATAGTAACGAGAAAAAATGGGCTTATTCCTTTGATCAAACGGATCACAAAATATATATATGTATCGAAAAACTTCTTGTATTATGGGACAAAATAGGCAGTGTTAGTGACATTTTGCCTATCTTTTTTTCTTTTTTTTTTTGTTTGCTTTTGTGATATTAGCGAATAAAAAACTGAAATTATTTTTTCCGTTTGGTTAATACTTTCTGTTATTTATTATTTTTTTATAGTAGATAAATTATTTTCTGCATGCACATATATATTGAATATACTGTGAAGTTGGTATTTTAGTATTTTCACGTACGTAACATGCAAATGATATATATTTATGTTAATTCCTTTGATGCCTCTAAATTTGGTATAACTGGACGGATCTGAGCCTACACCTAAAAGGACCCTAGTACTATAAGAAGTCCAAGCCCACAAACCCTAGCCCTATCAGGAGTACAAGTTCATGATCTCTAACACTATCATGAGTCCAAGCTCACAAAGGGGTAGGGAAACCCGAGCCCATCAAAGGGTTGGAAGTATTGAGCCCCGACGCAACTAAAGGATATGCAGATATTATCACGGATAGTTAAGGGCCCCGATAAATCTTGGATTAGAGTAAATCTAGTCAGGATAAGGCCAGAGTCCTAGCCGTATAGAGTCCTAGTGTTTGGAGTCTCTTAGCCCAGGTCGGACTCTATCTCGACAGAAATCCTACTCCAGCAAGGTAACTAAATTCTCTTTATAAATACAAGTTATATGCTACGGTTTTACACATTCACACTCTCCTGCTCACTTAACACTAGCATATTTCATGCTTAAGTTTGCTCTCCGGACTGACTTAAGCATCAGAGTGATTACGCTACAAAACTCTCCAGCACCCTCTAACCCTATTTTCGTCTCTGCAGAACTCAGGAGCCCGACCCAACCCGTTCAGCTTTGAAGATTCGCTCACTAGACCGAATGCGAGGTAAAATTTTGGTATCAGCAACTGTCGCCGTCTGTGGGAAATTGAAGAAAAAAAGAGATAAGATGGTGAATGTGGAAGATATTGCCAATGGAAGTGAAAAATATCGGAATAATAATGGTAGCCAAAGCCTCACTGTGGCCGAACTGACACAGCTGATTATAGGCACAGTGGAGCAGGTGTTACCCAGGCTCGGAGGAGGGGGTTCGACCCCCCCATCCTCCGAATTTGAGGTACAACTAGCCGAGATGAAGAAGCTGATAGAGGATATTGATCAGTTGAAAGACAAGCGAAATGAGAATCTTTCCCCAACGACTCGGGCCATACCGTTCTCTACCGAGATACTGGATGAAGAACTCCTTAAAAATTTTAAATTCCCGAACATTGTAGAATATGATGGGCAAGTGGACCCGAAGACCACCTATCACGGTTCAAAAATGCCGCACTACTCCACCAATACTTGGACTCTATCAAATGTCGGGTCTTCCTCACCACCCTGATAGGATCAGCCCAACAATGCTTCAAATTTCTTCGCCCCGGTGACGTCAATACCTTCCAAGATTTTAATAGCACTTTCATTCATCAGTTCGCCAGCAGAAAAAAGCATCCAGTCATTTCTTTCAGTCTTTTTGCCATGAGGCAACAAGAGCACGAGGGCTTACGTTTATACATATGATGGTTTAGAGCTGTGGTTATTGAAGTTCCATCTTCTATGTCCGATCTATTAATAAGTGCATTTGTTCAGGGGCTCGCTACGGAGGACTTCCTGAAGTCATTAATAAAAAAGCCAGTAAACACTTATGATGAACTCCTTGCCCACGCAGATAAATATGTCAACCTCGAAGAAGTCCAGCTCGCCTGAGCTCATCAACGGAAGGACCCAAATAACAGCCCCAGAAAATCCATACCTATCAGCTGGGCTCCTCATCCGGACTGATCCGCTCGGGCTGAGTCTTTGGGCCAGTTCGCTACATGAACCCCACTTAAAGTTAGTAAAATCAAGGCCCTCCAAATATGTGAAAATAAACACCTTATACAGAGATCCCGGTGAAGCAATCAAGGGCCTCGGAGACCTAGGTCAGACAGATATTGCAACTTCCACAATGATTGTGGGCACACTACAGACGAATGCAAACACCTGAGCCATGAGATAGAACGCATCATTCGGCAACACGCACAAATGAAAGACATTCTCACCCATCAAGGGTCAGACTACTGACCCCTGAAAAGGGCTAGGGAAAGTCCCGACCCCAAATACAGAAGAAGAGAAAGCCAACACTGGAATGAAAAATACCCTCCCTTGGAGCAAAATAAGCCTGGTCCTAACCAAAGACAGCGTCCACCCCCCTCCCTCGAGGAATCATAAACATGATATCAGGGGGACCCACTGACGAGGACTCCAACCGAGCCAGAAAGACAAATAGTAGAAGGTTGACGAATATGGAAATCACTAGGACAAAATTCCGGACAGGACCTCTTATATCGTTCAGACCAGAAGACTTGCCTGGATTGTCCGACCCTACCAATGATCCTGGCAGGTGCTACGTCAGTGGATCAGCAACGCTATCTGCGGATGCGACTCTCTCTACCTATATATCTCATCTCCCACAATCTCCCGGATTATGTGAAACTTCCTCAGTATATGTTTGGATCGCTGATGAGATCTCGGTTCTTTTGCTTGCACAACGGTACCAGTGTTGTCACAGTAGACCGGGACTTGATCAACTGCTCGAGGAATGACACCCAACTCTTGGACAAAATTCCTCATTCAAACACCCTCCTTTGTTGCAGTCGATGCAGCTATGTCTTCGATCTCAGTAGTTGAATCCGTTGTGGTGTCTTACATGGAACTCTTCCAAGAGACAGCACCACCATTGAGCTTGAATACAAATCCAGAAGTCGATTCCGAATCGTCCACATTTGATTGGAAGCTAGAATCAATGTAGCTTTCTAATTTTAGTTCTCCACTCTCGTACACCAAGAACAAATTTTTAGTTCTTCTCAAGTATTTAAGAATGTCCTTCACTGTTTTTCAGTGCAGTGGACCAAGATTCGACTGATATCTTCTTGCAACACTCAGTGCAAATGCAACATCAGGTTGAGTAGATATCATACCATACATAATACTGCCTATGGCAGACGCAGATGGAATGCGGCTCATGGTTTCTATATCTTCATCAGTCTTAAGACGCATAAACTTGGATAGAGTCACACCATGAGATATTAGGATATATCCTCTCTTGGACTAATCCATAGAGAATCTCCTCAGTATAGTATGATATATGTGGATTGGGTGAGCCCTAACATCTTCTTTGATCTATCCCTATATATCTGTATTCCTAATACATATGATGCTTCACTCATATCTTTCATGGAGAACTTATCAGCTAACCATATTTTAGTTTACTGCAACATCCCTACATCATTTTCAATGAGTAGTATGTCATCAACGTAAAGCACCAGGAATGTTACTGCACTCCAACTAACCTTCTTGTACACAAAAGGTTCATCGGGATTCTTGTCAAAATCAAACTCTTTGATAGTATTATCAAATCTGAGGTTCCAACTCATTAATGCCTGCTTGAGTCCATAAATGGATCTCTGAAGTTTGCATATTGTATACTCACTTCCTACTGATGTAAATCCTTCAGGTTGAGACATGCAAATCTTTTCCTTAATATCTCCATTAGGGAACGTTGTCTTCATATTCATCTTCCATTTTTCATAATCATACCATGTTGTTATGACTAGTAGTATCCTGATGGATTTGAACATTGCTGAAACGACCTCTACTTTTTTTTTAAACTAACAAACTCGAAAATACTAATTAAAAATAAACTCAACATTTTTATAAATAATAATAATTTAACATTTAAATCTCAAGTGCATAAAATAAATCTCTAAAGCGTCAACTAACCAAAAATCATACGTCGACCTTAAAAGATCAATTAACAATTAAAACATAAAAATATCTCTCACAAAGCCATTAACATAAATCTTTAAATATTTTATTTATCAAGCTAGTGGGGAAACATAAAGGTCCCTCGAGAGTGTACTGTTGCACTCGATTCACTCAATCGTCAGCGCCTCCCATATATCATCAAGTCCTGCATCATACAAACATAGTGAGTCTAATGACTCAGCACGTTCTAAACATGAGTAGCACATAATACATATACAATCACAAGCATTTAAAAATCGTACTTTTATTTTAAAATAGCTTTTAAACATAAATAAACCGTTTTAAAATAATTTAAGCATAATTAAATCATAAATCGTAAAATCATTTAAAAATAGCTTAGAGCATCGATCATATATCATAAAATCATTTTAATCGTAAAGCTTTCAATCATATAGCATTTTGGGTGAAGTTTGACCCTTGAAAGTGACTAGCTTTTATCCTTTGGTCGACTGATCAGTCTTCAGCTCCACATGATCCATGGGGGTGGGCACTAGGTTCCACCATGAAAATACAATCGTCGGGGCTCTCTCGGGGGCCTTCTCTCATAGACGGGCTCCCTCTGTATCCTTTTCCATAAATGGGCTCCCTCTGGGGACTCTCCCGTAAATGAGCTCCCTCTGGGGCTTTTTCCTCTTACGACATCCCCACAAATCATATATCATATCTTTTATCACAGTCAATTCACATCTCTTAAAACATTTTTCATTTTCTTTTAAAAGTATAAAATAGCATAGCTTTCCAAAAATAGCATTTTAAACAGTATAAATTGCACAGTTTTACCATAATTCATAAAATATCATATTTTCCTCAAAATCATCATTTTAAATCGTAAAATATCATTTAACATGCGTTATGATCCTTCGGAACGCTGCGAATCTTTTACATATTTGTCAAGTGTAAAATTACCGTTTTACCCCTAGACTAAAAAATTCTCGATTTTATCTCTTTCTTACTTTTTGCTACCAATATAGCTTTGAAGGTCACCACATTCCCATCCGCTCCAAGTTTCTTTTTATAAATCCATTTGCATCCTATAAGAGCAATTCTCTCATGTGGATCTAATAAGGACCATATTTGGTTCGCATACATGGATTCCATCTCGGACTGCATGGCTTCAAGCCATTTAAACGAATCGACATCAGACAATGCTTTTTAAAATTTCTTGAATCACATCTAGGAACGGGCTCACCTTGGCTCTCTTCAAGAAGCAGGCTCATTCTATTAGGCGGTATTGAGATCTTTTCAGATCTCTTAGGAGCTTGTGTTTATTTAATTGGATGTTGGAGTGTGGTTTTTGCTAATTGTGTACGGTGGTTCTCGAATCTCTTCGAGTTTTATTTTCTCGCATTTTCTATCTAATAGAAACCTCTTCTCTAAGAAGACGACATTCCTCGAAATGACCATCTTTGTTTCACTGAGATAATAGAAATAGTATCCAACAGAGTTCTTTGGATATCCCACAAAATAGCATAAATTGGCTCTATTATTCAATTTGTCTCTCACCGTCTGCTTCACGTAAGCAGGGCATTCCCATATTGTTAAGTAAAAATATTTGGGTGATTGTCTCATCCATATCTCATATGGAGTTTTATCAACTGCCTTTGTATGGACTTGATTCAATAACCTTGCCACTTTTTCAAGCGCAAATCCCCAAAGGGATGGCGGCAACTCAGTGAATCTCATCATAAATCGGACTATGTCTGTTAATGTCCGATTACAACGTTCTGACACAACATTCAATTGGGGTGTGGCAGACGGAGCCCACTGTGAGAGAATCTCATTCTCCTTAAGATAGTCTCGAAACTCAGTACTCAAATATTCTCCACCTCGATCTTATCATAGTGTTTTAATGCTCCAAAACTTATTATTATCTATTATTATCAGTGATAAAATTAATACTGATATTAATGATAATATTATTAATATTTTAAAAATTATTATTATTATTATTATATTATTAATACAAATAATATTATTATTTTTAATATTATTTTCGGGAAGAGTTCATCCATATACCTGACCCAAATTATTTCGAAAATTTTAAAAAATATCTGAATCCAAAAAAATCAAGAATCTCGATCTCATTTTGGGTTTTCCCATTGGGTCTCCAAACCCATGGGGCATCCACTAAATCGTACGACAAAATTCCATTTCTGTATTTTTAACTATATAATAATTTTGTCATCAAATGTAAGTTTTGAAAAGAACAAAAAAAAAAGGACAACTTGGGCCATTCTTGTTGACCAACGATTTGGTTTAATTACACAAGTTTAGCAATTAAGTAGTACAATAATCGACATTATTAAAGTGTTTCAAATAATATTAAAATAATAACAGTGGACTGATCACCTTTTGCTGTCTCCAGAAAAATCGATCCTAAAAGAATCAGAAGAAATATTATTCTTAAAGTCTCATTTATTTAAGTTTATTTATTTAGGTTTGCATTTGTTTTCATACATATTAAGAAAGTTATTGGAAATAAAAATTTTATTAAAAAAATCTGTTTGATCTTTATTTAATAAATGTTTTAATTGGATAAAAAAATGTTTGAAAACAAATTAAAAAGATATTTCAAATATGGAAATTGAATTACATAATTGAGACAGATGAAAATATATATATATATATATATATATAACTTAAATACATGAGATGGAGAGAATAATGGTATTACTCATTGATTAGGCTTTGATCCATGAAAAATTTTATTAATTATGAACTTAATTTTAGATTAGGACGAGATGATATTAATAATGTGACAACCATTATTACTTCGGTCTTGGTTAATTGAATTATGCACTCGTGCCATCCCTCGTAAAAACATTTTAAATTTAGCAAATTTTTTTAAAAATCGAAGAGGAGTTTCTTATAATTGAGTCTAAAACTCCGTGTCACTTATAAAATCTGAGATTTTTATGTCACGTAGACTATATAACGTCACAAATTAATTTCAATACGCCGTAAAAAAGTATTTTTTTAAGAAAAAAAATATATTTTAGTGATTTTGGATAAGTTTTTTTTAATTAAAGTGAGTTCTAAAGTAAAAAAAGATAGGTGTAAATTTATGCTTTCTCATACTCTAAATCTCTAATGTTGATCAATTTGTCAAGTTTCAATAAAGCTGATATATTTCAAATGGGAAAATTTTCAAATTCTGCTCTAATTTGTAAAATTTTAGCATTAGTCATATAACTTTTTTTTTATTGGTTTTAATCATATTTAACCAGAGTGAAGATGTAACAATGAAAAATACTGATGTGGTGTCAGAAAAAAAAACTAACGCATTTGACACTACGTCTGCACTCACCACAAAAACGAAAATTAGAAAAGTAAAACTCAATTTTAACTGTAAAAAAGAAATAAAATATAATATGTGGTTGAGTTTACTAGCTAATTCTTTCATGTTGCATTTGAATTAACTTATCTGAAAATCCATGATCCCGAATATATTTTCATTGTAAATAACTTAAACCAAAAAATTCAAATTCATCTCCTACTTATTTACATCATAATTATACTAATCATATGGATTTCAAATAATTTCAATATTCAAAGAATTTGCAATCTATTGTGATTAGTATAAATAATGTAAATAAGCAGGTTTATTTTGCTTGAGTTACGTAAACAATGAAAATGTATTTCAAATCCATGAATTTCAAATGACTAAATCCGAATGTGTTTTTATATTACAATTACAAGTTCAACATAGACATCAAATTAATATTACTTTTGGTAGATGATCTCTACAATGAAAAATTATTTTCGCGCAATCATAATTCTTTGCTCCATCAAAACGCACGAGCTGGTTACTTATAAACCTTTTCCACTGCCAAAATTAGATAATAATAATTAGTATGATTGTTCAGATGTAAATTTGTATATTTTCAATTTTGTACATATGTGTGATTGTTTTTGTGAATGGACTTATTTTTGTTGATCGCATTTTAAATTTAATTTCCATCTTTTTTAGGAAAATAATGTCTACATTGTCCAATGTATTGGCTAGTTGATAGCGCTTCTTGTAGAGCCGTTGATATGGATTGGGTCCGTTGATTTTGTTAGAAAAATTGCTAACTACAATAGCGTATAAACGAATTTGTAGAGATAAAGCAATAACCGAAACAAGTGTGATGTTTACAGTATGACTATCGTGTAAAAGAAAACAAAACCAAACCGAGGCCTGTAGCATTTACAGTTTCCTTAAAACAGATTCGTCCCCTCCTGTATGTGCTTCGAGGATCGTCTTGGACGTCTGTTTCTCATGATACAACGGAACAACTAGCAGTGACTTGGCACGCGACACTACTACGGCGAACTGAAAACGTACCTTTACTTTATCACCGAGATTTAACGGAGGCCAAATGGAAAGCTAACAATATGAAATGCAAGAGAATGCTTGAAAGAGAAAATATTTTCATGTGTTTGAAATGAGGAAATGAACCCCACTATTTATAAGCCCCAAAATGCACACCAAGAGTCATGCAAGATTAATTAACTCAATTAATCTTCCCATTAACTCAAGAATATGAAGAGTCAAAACTCTTCAATTAACTCAAGAATGTGGAGAGCCAAAAGACACTCCCACATTCATGAGACATAATTTTTATTCAATCTTTAAATTTACTTTAAATTTTCAACAATCCCCCACATAAATGAAAATTGATACAAATCTTGGTGACAAAGTTCTACAGTTGAATCCTGCATAGGATAGGTAGGTGTTACCCTTTGAACCTTCCTTTATGAAAATTAAGATATACTTCACACAAGACTGTTCTGCCGTTTATGTAAATTAAGATATACTTCACACAAGACTCTCCCTGATAGGATAGGATAGGTAGGTGTTGTCCTTGAACTGTTCTGCCGTTTATGTAAATTAAGATATAGTTCACACAAGATTCTCCCTGATACTATTCAGTTCTCATGATCGTGTTCGTTTTGGCCATGAACACACGCCTGGTTCTGCGAGAGGGTCTAGAATTGAGCCCTGCAATTCCTTCGAAGCGGCCCAACTTCTCTCTCACATAGGTGATTCTATATTGCTTCTCATCAGAATCATTAAAAGCCGTAAGCTTATCCTCAACATTCACTGTTTTATAATAGTAATGGACTGGGGATAACCCCCACAGTGATTCTCCAAATTAGTGCGATTAGGTTGTCCCATTGAACCTTGTTCTTGGGATCTCCAGTCAGCGTAGGTTGGGTTTTCCTTCACACCAATTTATTCTATAGTCTTGAGCCCCATTCCCTTTGACGATTTCACGACCAACTCTCTCTTTAACCCCTTGGTCAGCGGATCCGCTATATTATCCTTTGACTTTACATAGTCAACAGAGATAACTCCAGTTGAGAGTAGTTGTCTAATGGTATTATGTCTACGACGTATATGCCTAGACTTACCATTATACATTTTATTTTGTGCCCTTCCAATTGTAGATTGGCTATCACAATGTATACATATCGCCGGCACTGGTTTTTCCCATCTTGGAACATCATATAAGAAGTGACGCAGCCATTCAGCCTCTTCAGCACACTTGTCAAGAGCTATAAACTCAGATTTCATCGTGGATCTGGCTATTACAGTTTGTTTAGAAGATTTCCACGCAATTGCTGCACCTCCTAAAGTGAATACAACCCACTTGTAGATTTTGAGTCTTTCATATCAGATATCCAATTTGCATCACTGTATCCTTCAATAACAGCAGGATATCTGGTATAGTGCAGCCTATAATCCCGAGTGTACCTTAAGTATGTTAGCAATATGGTAATTGCTTTCCAGTGTTCAATACCTGGATTACTCGTGAATCTACTTAATTTTCCTACTGCATAGGCTATGTCTGGTCTTGTACAACTCATTAAGTACATCAGACTTCCAATGACTCCAGAGTATTCTAATTGAGACATACTCTCACCTCGATTCTTTGATAGATGCTGACTGGTATCTATCGGGGTTCTAGCCAATGCAGAGTCATCATTATTGAATTTCTCAAGTATTTTGTCAACATAATGTGACTGACTTAGGACTAGCCCTTCTCATGTTCTATGGATTATAATTCCAAGGATTACATCGGCTAAGCCCAAATCTTTCATGTCAAATTTTGAGTTCAATAACTTCTTGGTGGATTTGATCATCTTATCATTACTACCAATGATAAGTATGTCATCTACGTAAAGACATAAAATTACATATCCATTTTCAGTGTTTTTTATGTATACACATTTGTCTCATTCACTGAATTTAAATCCACTTTCCATTATGGCTTTATCAAATTTTTCGTGCCATTGCTTTGGTGCTTGTTTTAAGCCATATAGACACTTCACCAGTTTACAAACCTTATTTTCTTACCCAGTCGCAGAAAATCCCTCAGGTTGTTCCATGTAAATTTCCTCTTCTAAATCTCCATTTAGAAAAGCTACCTTTACGTCCATTTGGTATACTTAAAGATTCCGCAAGGCGGCAATCGCAAGTATCACATGAATAGATGTTATTCTCGATACAGGAGAATATGTGTCAAAGTAATAAAGCCCTTCACGTTGATGGTAACCTTTAATTACCAATCTGGCTTTATACTTATCTATGGTTCCATCTGATTTCATTTTCCTTTTGAAAACCCATTTACAGCCTAGTGGTTTGCTTCTCGGAGGAAGATTTACTAACTCCTACGTATTGTTTTGTAAAATGGATTCCATTTCAGAATTGATAGCTTCTTTCCATAGAGGTCCCTCAGATGAACTCATTGCTTCCTTGAAGCTTTGAGGTTCACTTTCCATCATGAAAGTGATGAAATCCGGACCAAAGGATTTCTCAGTCGTAGCTCTCTTGCTACGTCTAGGTTCAATGTCTTGATCAAGCTCTTGTTCTTCATCAATTGTCTCATATAATCTTTTGGATGAACCTGGCTTTTCCTTAGATTTGTATGGAAACATGTGTTCAAAGAACGAAGCATTTCATGATTCCATTATCGTATTCTTGTGAATATCAGGTATTTGAGATTCATGTATAAGAAAACGATATGCGCTACTGTTTTGAGCATATCCAATAAAAATACAATCAACAATTTTTGGTCATATCTTTACTTTCTTTGGAGTGGGTACTGCTACCTTGGCAAGACACCCCCACACTCGCAAGTATTGGTAGGAAGGACTTCTACCTTTCCATAACTCATATGGACTTTTATCTTGCTTCTTTCGGAGCACCTTATTTAAAAGGTAATTTGCTGTTAGAACAGCTTCCCCCCACATGTTCTGTGGTAAACCAGAACTTAATAACAACGCATTCATCATTTCTTTTAAGGTACGATTTTTTCCCTCTGCAATACCATTTTGCTGAGGAGAATACGGTGCGGTTCTTTCGTATTTGATACCGTGTTGAGCACAAAACTCAGCAAATAGTGATTCATATTCACCTCCACGATCACTTCTTAGTACCTTAATTTTCTTGCTAAATTGGTTTTCAACTTCACTCTTATATTGGACAAATTTGTCAATAGCTTCATCCTTACTTTTGAGGAGATACACATAACAAAATTTTGTGCTATCGTTAACAAAAGTAATGAAGTATTTATTTCCACCACGAGTTTGTACACCTTTTAAATCACATATATCACTGTGAATTAGATCAAGTGGTTCGCTATTTCTTTTTGTTGGAAGGAGAAACTTTCTCCTTTTCGAGCTTTGGCCATGCTCGACAACATTTGCCTTGGCAGCAACTGGAGAAAACAATCATCTTTTAGAACTCTTGTTGTCTTCCTCAATACGAAGTTGAACAACGAGTTCTTCAACTTTCAGCTCCTTTCATTTGTATTTCAAATAGATTTCGAAATCTTTCCAGGCCGGTGATAGCTTCTCACCAATAGCAGCCATTTGGAAAGATTCGTTCAAAGTCATCCATTCGGCGTGAATCTCGTAAAGAATCACTTGGATTTCTTGAACCTGACTGATAACCATTTTGGAGTCAACCATCTTGTAGTCCAAGACTAACAATAAATTTTTTTTTTTTTGGCCTCGACATCCTCGGTTTTATATCTCCGATCCAGAGACTCCCACAATTCCCGAGTCGTCTTCTTTTCGCTATACACATTTTATAGCTAATCAGCCAAATCATTCATTTTCTACACAAGAAATATGACTGGTGACATGCATCAATAGCACTAGCTCTCTTAACATCTCCGTCAACCACAGCTGGTTTGGGAGCATCCTCGGTGAGAAACCTGGCTAGATTCAAAACAGTTAGATAGAAGAATATATTCTATTGCCACCTCATGAAATTTGAGCTGTCAAATTTCTTTCTGTGTATCAGCATGGCTGGAACATCGACAGCAATGACTTTCATAATCAGGGACTAACTTTTGGCACATTCGAGTCAGTAGTCATGTCGTCAACAAATCACATAATGAGTATAACAGAATCTGTTTTAAGTTTGTTAGAAAAATTGCTAACTACAATAGCGTATAAACGAATTTGTAGAGATAAAGCAATATCCAAAACAGGTGTGATGTTTATAGTATGACTATCGTGTAAAAGAAAGCAAAACCAAACCGAGGCCTGTAGCATGTACAGTTTCCTTAAAACAGATTCGTCCCCTCCTGTAAGTGATTCGAGGATCGTCTTGGACGTCTGTTTCTCAGGATACAACGGAACAACCAGCAGTGACTTAGCACGATACACTACTACGGCGAACTGAAAACGTACCTTTACTTTATCACCGAGATTTAACGGAGGCCAAATGGAAAGCTAACAATATGAAATGCAAGAGAATGCTTGAAGGAGAAAATATTTTCATGTGTTTGAAATGAGAAAATGAACCCCACTATTTATAAGTCCCAAAATGCACACCAAGAGTCATGCAAGATTAATTAACTCAATTAATCTTCAAATTAACTCAAGAATATGAAGAGTCAAAACTTTTCAATTAACTCAAGAATGTGGAGAGCCAAAAGACACTCTCACATTCATGAGACATAATTTTTATTCAATCTTTAAATTTACTTTAAATTTCCAACAGATTTGACTCGCTCTGTTAAACAATTTAATTTGGTTGGGTTGAAATTTTACTAACCCATTTAAATACGGACTTAAACGATCGATTCAGCGCACGCGGGTTGACTCGCAACGGGATCGGATGGTTGAGAAGGAAATAACCAAAAAAAAGACATATATGTATTTTGTCTATGAAAGTTTAGAACTTTTTGTGTCAGTTGTTTTAACTAACATGTAGAACTTTGAAATCCCGAATTAAAAACTTTATTAAGATATAAACTTTTATTTATGAAATGATCAAATTCAATAAATTATATAGATTTTTTTTATTTTTTTTGGATGAATTGATACGCGAGCTGGCTCTCTTAACCTCAACTCATCTTAAGTTGGATTGGGTTGAAGATATTTCAACCCGTAAGACGGCGGACCGGCCCATCACGAGTAAGCCCGTCTAACATTACCAACTCCCTATTGGTCTAAAATTTTTGTTCATACTATAACTCCATACTTAGATTTAGTTTGTGGTAGAAACAACTCTAGTTTGCATTCTGATTGAGAGACAAAAGTGACCTACTTCTTGCTAACATAATTTGTTTCTCATAATATATAGCATCGTCAAAACGAGCTAACTGGACGGACTTTCGCTTTGGCGAATGGCAAAATTATCAACCCAAGCTGTCTGTCTAATTCATGTGGTACGAAGGTCAACCCGAGACATATTTTAACAACTCTAATATCATATATCTATTTATATTATTGAGTTTATGTTTATTGGTAAGTTATGTATAATGTATAATTTAATTTTATCACTCTTGGCGTATATTTTTTTTATAATTGACATAATTTTTTTAACTGATTTAAAATCTTTATATAGTTCAAATATAATTCATAAATTGACAAAATGAAGTTGTAAATTTTAAGGAAAAATTTAATTTAATATTAATATAACAATTTTTTCTTACATTTGGTAGCTTGGCTATGAAGACTTGCTCAGTTACTCCTTCCCCCACTCTGTTTCCGATCTAGTGCGCAAGTTAAAACCGCATCTCACCTCTATTCTAATTTACGCACACCGTTTTGGGACTCCTTCACACACCATCGTTCTCGAAATTCAGAAATCCTTCGCAACCGCTGCGCGCTTTAGCCTCATGCAATTCATTTCACTTGTCCGATTATTTCTTATTTAGCGGCGATTTTTCCCCGGTCGATGAGGGTTGAGCATGTCGAAGGTGAAACACTTTCTGCGCAAGCTTCACATAGGCGATCACCATCACCAGACTCCGCCGCAGCCCCCGACATCATCGTCACCATCGCCGCCCGATTTTCCCGCGGCGGCGTCGTCGTCCTTGGCCGACGAGGGTGAAAATAGTTTCAATTTCTTTGAGGAGGAATTTCAGGTCCAATTGGCGTTGGCAATCAGCGTATCGGATCCAGGGCAAAGTGAACATGACCCGGAAACCGCTCAGATCGACGCTGCTAAGCAGATTAGCCTCGGATTTTCTCCTTCTCAGAGCCTCTCAGACTTTTTATCTCTACGATATTGGGTAACTTTTTTTTCCTTGCTTTTTTTTTTTTTTTTTATCATTTATCATTATATTTTAATCTATTTATTTATTTATTATGCTTTGATTGTGGGTCGGTCAACTAGAGATCTTGCATCTTAACTCGGCGTATTTTCTAAGTGCTATTTTTTGAGTTCTGGGTATGAAACTACATGATTTGTTTGTATGCATTAACTCGGTATTATCTTAATATTAGCAAAGGAAATTGTTGCAGGTACGCCCATCCCCGTTTGGTGCGGACAAAATGTTAATCGATCACTTTGTAACTTTGTTTTGTTTATGGTTTTTAAATCTCTATCAGATGAATTTTTGGTGAAAATTTTGAAATAGAAACTAAGAAACAGAAGCTTTTCTGTTGGTGCTATGCGCTTATAGGTATTATAGTAATTCGTTCAGTGACAGTACTTTTGTGACGAACTCAATGCTTTACTTTAATAATTGATTTTATCACAGCACAGTGTCCCCGTCATCTTTCTGCTCTTCCCGATTTTTTTTTGCTTTTGAACTGGATAGCAGACTATAATTTTACGCTCATCAGTCAGTACTCTTTATCATTGATAGAAGGGGCAGGGTTAAAGCGATTTTCTTGTTATTGCTTCCCTCCTGCCTCTCAAAACAGAGTGACCCAAAGGAGCAGATTCCAATTTGAGGTGTTTTAGATATTATATTTCATTAATTATTTTGTGTCTATATTCTCAATGCAGAGCTCTAATGTTGTCAATTACGATGAACAAGTATTGGATGGATTCTACGATATTTGTGGAACCAGTTCGAATTTGGTGGTCCAGGCCAAAATGCCATCGCTGGTAGATCTTGAAGCAATTTCTGTTTTGGATGAAGTTAATCATGAGGTTGTTTTAGTCAATCGCGCAATTGATATGGAACTCCGGAAGCTTGAGGAAAGAGTGTATTTCATGTCCATGGAATACCGAGATCTTGATTGGGGTTTGAAAATAAGTTTGTTAATTCAGAAAATTGCTGAAATTATTGTAGACAAAATGGGAGGTCCAGTCAATGATGTAGAAGACATGTTCAGCAGGTGGAGAGCAAGGAATTATGAATTGCGTATCTGTTTGAATACAATTGTCATTCCCCTTGGCTGTCTTGATGTTGGACATTCACGCCACAGGGCCTTACTGTTTAAGGTTGTGAAAGCCTTTGTAGCCCTTTACTTATTTTTTCCATTAACGTGGTTAAGCATTGCCTTTTAAGATGACGACTATGCTGCTCGCTCTGTCTAAAATGACTGAGATCTGACATTTGGATAGAACTAGTACCACATTTCTGTGTTCTATAAAATTTCTATCTTGTTCAATAATGACTTTAATGTTGGCTTATACAGGTACTCGCTGATAGGATCAAGCTTCCTTGTAAGCTAGTCAAGGGCAGTTACTATACTGGAACTGATGAAGGAGCTGTAAACTTGATAAGATTGGATAACGGAAGGTAATATCTAACTTGTGGTCTTGTTTAAAAAAATTTGTTTTGTTAGTTCTACTTTTTCAACTAATAGGTACGGAAGTTAAGTTTAAGTTAGTTAGTTAGAGTTTATTCTTTGTTGGGTTATTGGGGAGAGAATGGGACTGCATTTGATAAACTGTAAACCGAGTATGAAAATTTTGAAGTTTAATGATGTGCTGTTCACTTAATCTTATATTGAGTACATGCTTCGGTTTGCAGCTTAACATAGGCTTTAGGATACCCATACACAAAGTTTGTTTTACACTTTGAATACTTATAATGCAATGAATTGTTATTATGATTCAGAATTATTTTCTATATTTTTCTGTTTTCTGCATGTATTTTGAAATTTTCTGGAAACATTATTTTGGCCTTCGCTTACTGACTTTAGCGTATGATGGTTAATTTGAAAAATTGCTGCAGCGAGTACATTATTGATCTTATGGGTGCTCCTGGCACTCTCATCCCTGCTGAGATACCAAGTGGACATCATCAAACGTTTGGTTTAGATGCAAGACATATTCCCCCTGTTACAGGGATAAACAAAAGTTCAACTACTGCATTTGAACATGCAGCTAGAATAAAATCATTTTCTTCATGTGTGGATGGAACTAATAAAACCAGAAGTTCAAATTCAGAAACACCCTCAACTCTTGTCAACACTAATAGGAAGGGCAATAGAATAACCGGGATGATCCAGACCGAGCCGTTGGAGCGTGTTATTGGAGATCTTAATTATTCATCAAGAGGAGAACATGAAGTTTCTTTACGTCCTGGCAAGAAAAAATCGGCTGTACTAGACTCTGAAAATGAAGATGTTTCCTCATATGTTGTCACTGCTGGCAAAATATCAGAATTTCCTAGTCATTATTCCACGGCTATTTCAGAGAATTATATATCCTCCCGTCAAGAATCGCTGTTAAAAAATAAACTGTCACCTGTTTATTTTTCTGGATTGCAGTTGGACAAACAAATTCCGTATTGTGGCAGAAGAAAGCGATCAGCTGAAGGCATGCCTGGACAAGAGATTGAATTGGAGTCTACAGGGTCGCGCCTATCTTCCGAAACTCAAGAAGGCGAACATGCGCTTGTCAAAGGCAGAATTGATGATGTGATTTCAAATGATGATACTGCTGCTGATAGTGAAGAACTTAATTTATCCGAAAACAGAGAAAAACTAGAAATAGGATGCACTGACCAGTCTGGAGCTGACATGATTCACAATATGCAAATCAATCCTGTGTTAAATGGAGTTACTGAAATTTTATGGGAGGATCTTCATATCGGTGAACGCATTGGTATTGGTAAGATTCGCTGATTAGAATCGTTTTTCCTCATGATGGTTGCAAACCTTCATGGGTGCATGCATGAATGTGACATTGTCTCTATGTATGCTGCTGCCTCACTTGTGGATTTCCCTTATTTAGTCCCGTAAGTTGTAGGTCTTGGATTCTGTTACAGTTATGTTGGCAAGCAACTCTTTAAATCAGCAAGACTTTAATTCTTCAGTTTTTTACAGTATTGACTTACTGAACAACGGTGATGTATGAGGACAGATCAATATTAGTGGTTTATAATGTATTTAACCATGGATCAGTATTAGTGGTTTATAATGTATTTAACCATGGATCAAAATTAGTGCTTTGATTTGTTTTGTGCTTCCTGACATCTGTTGGGAGGTTTTGATCTTTTTTTGGGGTTGATGAAGTGTCATGCTGCACATATTCAATTTCCTTTCATTTCGTGCAGGGTCATATGGGGAGGTCTATCGAGCAGAATGGAATGGAACAGTAAGTTAAATTTTTGCATGATCTGATATGTGATTGATACTTTCCTTCTGATAACTTTAGGCATGTGATTGTTGACATATTCATAGAATTATTTTTGTGATCGCTCTCCACTTTTTCCCTTGTTTGTGAGGATTATTTGTGAAGTATGAAGTTTTTGTTATTAGTTCCTATTACAATTTATTGATCTAATGGTGCTGCAGAGATGGACTGACTATTTATTTACTTTTTATTCTGGAAAAATTTACTGCTCTATAAAATACTATGTTGGGTGTAGGTTTTTATTTACCAATTACCTGTTCCATTAGCACCATATTCATTGTCTATAGTTGATTTGGTATGGCTATTTCGATTCGCAGGAAGTTGCTGTGAAGAAGTTTATGAAGCAAGATATATCAGGCGATGCACTTGCACAATTTAAATGTGAAGTAAGCACAAAACCAGGAAACTATCTCAGGCATGACGCACTAATTGCTTTGTAGTTATAACAAATTTAATTTTTTTCTCTGTTGCAGGTTGAAATCATGTTGAGTTTGAGACACCCTAATGTTGTTCTTCTTATGGGTGCTGTGACGCTGCCCCCAAATATGTCCATATTGACAGAGTTGCTTCCAAGGTTTGCTTCATTAGTAATCATCATTGATGGTTTTGTCTATGTTACAATTTTTGACATATTTTACACCATGTTTGATGATCTTTCACGATTCTTACATAACTTGTGTAAGGATATTGCATCAATTATTGATATAGTTCTTTGCATACTTCATCGTTTTCTTATAACCCTATCTTACTTGCAGGGGTAGTTTATATAAGCTACTTCACCGCCCACATATCCAAATTGATGAAAAAAGGCGAATTAAAATGGCTCTTGATGTGGTATTGATAGTATTAATTCCTTTCCCATTCACTAACCAAATTTTTGCTTTATTCCGTTTCCGTTCTTTTTTTTTTGCAGGCCAAGGGTATGAATTACTTGCATACTAGGCATCCCATCATTGTACATCGAGATCTCAAGACTCCAAATCTCCTAGTTGATAAAAACTGGGTTGTTAAGGTGTGATCCAATAATAATCTTCCAAACTATCAATTCTTCTGACAATCGACTTCATTGCTTGCTTCTAAACTATTTTGTCTTGCACAAAATGCCAGGTTAGTGATTTTGGGATGTCAAGGTTGCAGCATCACACTTTTCTATCTTCAAAATCGGTAGCTGGAACGGTAATTCTTATTAGTATCCTAATATAGCCTTTTATTAGTATACTCTTTCTATGACACATCATCTCTCAACCCAAGAGTATGTACTTTTTATTGGGCTCCAATTTGCAGGCAGAGTGGATGGCACCAGAAGTTCTAAGGAACGAACAGTCTAATGAAAAGTGAGACGATTGTGTCTCTACCCGTTAGTTTGAATCTTTAGAAATGTCATAATCAAATCTGACTGATGGAAACATACTTTTCAAATTTCAGATCTGACGTGTATAGTTTTGGAGTAATATTGTGGGAATTGGCTACGCTTCGAGTTCCATGGACAGAACTGAACTCAATGCAAGTTGTTGGAGCTGTTGGATTCCAGGGTAGACACCTGAATATCCCTCCTACGGTAGATCCACCAGTGGCAGATATAATCAGAGAGTGTTGGAACAGGTGGTGTGCTTTGTTTGTAACAATATGAGCAAGTTCGAATGGGGCTGATCGAAAAAGTTTGTTCCCCCATTTAAGTTTAACTTGCACTGTTTGTATTTTCAGCAACGCTCAGGCGCGCCCTTCATTTGGACAAATAATCAACCGGCTCAAGTATCTGGAACATCTAACGGTGGACAGATCAAAGAGTGTAACCAATAGATGATGATGTAACAATAGCAGAGTACTCGTTTCTTGACTCAAAGAGCAAGGGTTCACATCGAAAGTTGAGCTTTGGCTAGTGTTGGTTCATTCGAAGTGGGAACTTGACGCGGCCAAACGCACAAGAGTGTATGCTTTCCTCAACTTAAATAATGGCACAAATTGAGTACGTCTGCAAAAATTTTAAGCTAATTTGTTTAGTTCGAAAAAAAGGATAGAAAAACCGATAGTGGTATTATTTTTTTCTTCGATCGATGTCTATTAGTAAAAAGAAAAGAAAGAGGAATGGAGAGTTACATAATCTGTTGAGATCATCAAAGTGGCAACTGTAAAAAATGGATCTCTACAGATAGTGTGTGTCTTCAGAAAAATTCTGTAAAGCCGGGAATGGGAGAAATTGTCGTCTCATTTGTTGTGTAATTGTCTGTATACTATTGTTATATATACCTAAATGCTGCAATTTTATGGGGAAAAGAAAAAAGTATGAAAAATAATATTTTGTTCATGTGGATATCTTTTTGCATTTAGTTCCCAATCTTCCGAGGTTGTCTGTATTAATCGGTTTTGGTATATACCGGTAGGTGTATTTACATGAATTTACGAGGAATTAAAATTTTTTTTTTTTGATGTCAAAAAATTAAGAAAACTCATTTATCAGTGGAACAAGCATGATGTGATTGGATAATTTAATGAAAATATTTTTATTGAATTATTTTATAAATTGTTAATGTTATCAAATGAAAAAAGCTTACCAATCTTATCATTTGCATTTTAGAAATTAAAGAAAATGAAATATTTTCGAAATTTTGGGAAATTGCAAATTGTTTTATGAAAATTCAATATATAAAAAAATACATAGGTAATTAAATTTTGCCTTCTCATCTTATCTATTAGATATACAATTTTGATATGTTTCATCGTACCAAATAGGTGAATGTCAGTTTATTGGTGAGCATAGAAGTGAGTACTACTAATGGACAACATAGCAAAATTTTATATATATATATATATACTCTCACTGTTTGGTGCAATAATTGTCTCGAAACGTGATTCTTGAGCTGTTGTACGGTTTAAAGATTTTAGTTGCATCGTTACCACCAGCAATAACTTTGGTAAAGCGGCAAGAGTTCGACCCCACAGTTGATATCAGAGCAGACCTCTTCTAATACGATGTGGTTCGGAGATGAACCAAGCAGAAGCTGGTGGGCGTATGAAGTTCGGTGCTGAAGAGAGCGAGGAGTGATCGCCGGTGTTAAGAGGTTGCACAGATAATGAGCGGCTTCTGATAGGCTTCTAGACAAAGAGAACATAGATGAACCGATCCTACACCGGAATGAGAGGGATTCCAAGACTCTGCAGATATGAAACTGTAGAGAGTTGAGGAAGACTTAAAAGTTTTGATAGGTATTACTCATATAAAAAAAAATGTGCATATTCTTTTTGATAGCTCATCACATAAGAACTCAAAAATTAAGTGTGGTTGATTTGGGGCAATTCTGAGATGAGTGACCCTCTGGAAAGTTTCATAGAGTGTGTGCGAGTTCTGACATAAACACGATGGAAAGACTTATCTTAGTCGAATCTGGGCGTTATAATTGGTATCATAGTCAAGATCATGGGTTCGATTCTGCACCTCAAATCTTTTAAACTGCATAACAGCGCAAACGTCATGGTTCGATCGCTCTACCCAACAGGGACATTTATTACGCCTCAACAATATATTTCTCAATAATCGCACTCATCACAATCAATGTGAATCAAACTCATAACATTGGCTCTGATACAAATCGTAGGACCGAGTGCTTGTAACAAAAATTATAGCTAGTGATAACAGTATAACTCTAATCTTTTTAAACCGTACAACAGCTCAAATATCATGTTTCGATTGTTTTAACAAACATAAACAATTATCACCTTTTATCTTTATCAGAAATTTGGTGAGCTGCTTGTTGATTATGAACATATTATTTTTTTTTAATAAAAATAATAATTATATTATTTTTAACAGTCNTAGCTCAAATATCACGTTTCGATTGTTTTAACAAACATAGACAATTATCACCTTTTATCTTTATCAGAAATTTGGTGAGCTGCTTGTTGATTATGAACATATTATTATTTTTTTAATAAAAATAATAATTATATTATTTTTAACAGTCATTAATGCAAGTATATATGTTCCATAAAACCCTTATAAACTCTATTATTGACAATCATATTGTATGATGATTAGCCCATCTGATAACAATGTTTTAAACTTAAGACTAAGTCTCAGATTTGAAATCCAATTATGAAAAGTTACTCTACTAGTAGAATTTCCTTGATTTACTTCGCATATTAAATGAAGTAATAGGTAGATAATTGTCGAAATAGACGCACGTGAAGTAATAGGGTACCATTTTACTTGGCATTATCACCGAAGTCGTATCCAAGAAATTAGCGAAGTCTTTGGCTGGAATTAGACCGATGACGAAGTAAAACAACGTCTTCTACATCATCGATTTCGTAAAGTGCAGAATTAATAGCTTATATATAACTGCATAGTTTATATCGAATGACGAAGTAAATGTGTTGTATAACTTCATAGGTTTTGTATTTTTGTGAAGTAATTGATGCGAATGACTTCGGTGTTATGGAATTAAATTAGCGACGGCTTAGGAAAGATAATCGATCGCTAATTAGCGACGTTTTATGAATTAACGTCGCTAATTAGCGACGGTTATAAGAATTGTCGTCGCTAAGTAGCGACGATTTATTCAAAAACGGTCGCTAATTAGCGACGCTTATTAATAAAATCGTCGCTAATTAGGGAATCTTTATACCAAAACTGTCGCTAATTAGCGATAGTATTTATATAACTGTCACTAGTTAGCGACGGTAATTCAAACAACCGTCGCTAATTATAGTATTTTATTAAAAAAAATTTATTTTTAAAATTTTATAATTATTCCTACATATTTTTAAATAATATCCTCAATACATCTAAATATCATATTTAAATTTGTAAATAATTTATAAAACAATTTAAATTTACGATAAAATAAGCTAACAACAAAATTAAATTCATGATTATAAATTAAAAATTGAAGCTAAAAAATATAATCTAAATCGCAATTAAAACCGTCCCAGAGAAAAATGGAAGTAGATATGAAGTGATGCGAAGAATAAAGCCGCGGAGGTGAGTATTTATAGACAATTTGTGCGACGGAAATTTATAAATTGTCGTTATTAGCGACAGGTTAATAAATATGTCGTTAATTAGCGAAGGATTTACAACTGTCGTCGATTTATTTAGCGACAGACTGTTTAAACCGTCACTATTAGCNAAACCGTCGCTCATAGCAACGGTAAAACAAAACCGTCGCTAATTAGCGACGGTTTACATCTTTTTTTGTTTGCAAGTTTTTTTACTTCTCAATTTACATTTAATAACGAAGTAGTAAATTTAAAAGACTTCATTTTTCTGTGTTGTAGTGAAGTATTTAATAGAAAACGACTTCACAATTATTGAGTTATGGTGAAGTAAATTCTTTATTTAACTTCGACACAATTTTAATATGACGAGTTAATTTGTATTTTATTACTTCATCATTTAAAGAAAATTAATTAAACTTATGGTTCATTTTTTTACTTCACTAAATATAAATTAAATTTTTTTTTTACTTTTCACTTCATCAAAACTACTGTGTCGAAGTAAAAGATTATAAAAAATTAGAAGTGAAGCCCGTGTTTTTTAAATTGTGAAGTAAAAAATAATGTTTTACTTCTGTGGTGTTATTAGCAAAGTAGATTGATATATACTACTTCATAATTAATAATCGTCGAAGTAACGAGTGGCGAACTAAAAACCAAAAATTCTATTAGTGCTCGTTCAACTAAAACAAAGATTAATTGAGTTGGTTTATGTNGTTTGCAAGTTTTTTTACTTCACAATTTACATTTAATGACGAAGTAGTAAATTTAAAAGACTTCATTTTTTTGTGTTGTAGTGAAGTATTTAATAGAAAACGACTTCACAATTATTGAGTTGTGGTGAAGTAAATTCTTTATTTAACTTCGACACAATTTTAATATGACGAGTTAATTTGTATTTTATTACTTCATCATTTAAAGAAAATTAATTAAACTTATGGTTCATTTTTTTACTTCACTAAATATAAATTAAAATTTTTTTTTACTTTTCACTTCATCAAAACTACTGTGTCGAAGTAAAAGATTATAAAAAATTAGAAGTGAAACCCGTGTTTTTTAAATTGTGAAGTAAAAAATAATGTTTTACTTCGGTGGTGTTATTAGCGAAGTGGATTGATATATACTATTTCATAATTAATAATCGTCGAAATAACGAGTGGCGAACTAAAAACCAAAAATTCTACTAGTGCTCGTTCAACTAAAACAAAGATTAATTGAGTTGGTTTATGTAACCCGTATTTATTTTTATTCATATTGATTTCTAGTTTTTTAAAGTATCAATAGTCCAATCTCGTATTTTCAGTTCAATTTGTTTAGTTAATTTGATTTCTATCAGTTTGAATGATTAATAGAAAATTAATTTAACATATCTATCATTATCATTTTGTATTAATGAGTCGACGAATAATAATGAGTTCAATGACTTTCATTTGCACTCCAACTTGCTGCATGAAGTCCATGGTACGACCAACTTTAATAGTTTAAATTTTGAGGATGTCGAAAATATCAGATCGATAATTAAAATCAAATCCAAACAAAGAAATTATTTTTATACATTCGAGTTTTATTTAATCATCAAACTTTATATGAATCATACATATAACTATACATATTAGAAATTACATTTTATTTTAAATTTTTAGTTTTATAAGTAACGTGGGAGAGACATAGAGCTCTTGAAGTTCTAAAACTTTTGAATGTTATTGAAAACACGAGATTGTTTAATGTTCAACGTATGTCGAATATGATCGCACATTATATTGCTATTTTTTTAAATTCCATAATCCTTTTATTTGGGAAGGTGAAGTCTCACGGATCTTAAACTGTGAGACGGGTCAACCCTACCCATATTCACAATAAAAAGTAATACTCTTAGCGTAAAAAGTAATAATTTTTCATGGATGATCCAAATAAGAGATCCGTCTTACAAATACGACCCATGAAAACGTTTCACATAAGTTTTTGTCATTTTTTTTTATTGAACTATCTTATCATACTTGACCATTTATTTTCTCAAAACAAAAAATAAAATTTTGGGCAGGGCAACCCAAAAATCAATAAATCCTAAAACTATTAGGTCCAAGGAACTAGCCACGAAATGATTGACACGTGTACATTTCACGTGACTGATGGCGGCTGTACAGGTTCTAGTTGCGGATTTGGATAATGCCGAATGATAGGGAAGCTTTCGACTGACTGATCCCTATGCACATTATTTTATTTATTATTATTTGTAAATTGTAAACCTTTTAAAAAAAATTATTATTAAGTTTTTTTTATCATCGTATATTGGGTGTGAGACCCCGAGACTAAACACTGATAAAATAGTTTTGATGATATTTTGTTAAATAAGTTGAAAAATATTCAATTTATTTTGATGTCATTTTCGTAGATAAGTTCAAAAATAATGAATTAATTTTAAGAGCAAAATGGTAAATAGTGACATATCATTTTCATATGAAGTTCAAATGATTTGAGATTTGGATATGACGTATAAAACTCAAAGATATAGAAGTTTCATATTTTGAGTTTTGGAAAATTGAATCGTTTGACCGGTCCAAAATGATATACTGATGTTAAAATATCAATGACAATTTCGTAATTAAGTTGAAAAATACTTGATTTAAACTTGATGGTATTTTCGTAATTATTCGATGGTATTTTCGTTATTATGGGATGACATTTTCGTAATTATTTGATGGCATTTTCGTAATTATCTGATGACAAGGATGGCAATTTCGTAAATAATATAATATAATATTAAAAAAAAGAGAAAAGAAGATAAATTTGAAACGAAAGAATGAATTACATTCATCCTTCACAGAGGAGGAAACCGAGAGAAGAGAGGGAAAAGAAATAGAGTTTTCAATTTTTCTTTTCGATCGTGCGACTTATCGGTTTATCCACTCGACGAACCGACTTCAGTTCTGGGATCGTTGACACGAGGTCTTCGATTTGAGGTATAAATTTTATATTTTTGTTGATGTTTGAAATTCGTCGATTTTTGGAATAAATCCGATAAATTGTTAAATCATACTTAAATTGAAGATTATTGAATAGTGTATGATTTTAACGAAGTAGAGAAGATTATAGTGATGTTATTTTGAATTATTCTTAATTTATTATAATTAGGAAATTTTAATCATTGGATTGAGATTGGAGAATTATTTGTCAGTTATTATTAATTCTGATAAATATATGCGGTAGAATAACCGACAAGAAGCTAAGTTTTGAAGTCGGAATTGAATTATGCTATGATTTGAATTTGATATGAATTTTAAAGTTTCAAAAGATATTTGAAACCTCTATTGTTGATATTGAATGAAATTATGGATTGAAAAGAATGTGTTATTGATGTAGATAGAGTTTCTATACTGAAATCTTAAAGCTACATCGACTGGAACGAAGAATTGAGGTATGTTGCGACCGGGTAACATACGACAGGTATCTGT
>NC_133313.1:14092319-14093908 GCF_012295235.1 Primulina huaijiensis
TTAAAAAACCTTATAGGCTTTTATACTTGTCGTATCCCTTACCGGGAGTGTGGGATGTCGTCTTAACATCCTCCCAGGATTTATAACAAGTTTTTGAAAAAATTATTTTTATTATTTCTAACAATAACATTATATTATATATTACATATATAAACAATAAATAAATAACAGTAAAATAAATATTATTACTTTTGTTACCTTTTTCTTCTGTTCGGAGCTTGGAAAAATATGGAGGACTTTTAGAGCTTCGTGCTGATAACGTGTTGTGAAAAAGTAAAAATTTACGGTAAAAAGTAAAAATCTCAAACTCTCAAAATTATCACACTACACACTTTATAATATTTTTCTCTCAACTCAATTGTGATTTTCTTCACAAATGAGAGATCTATTTATAGAAAATTTTTACAAATAATCCAAAAATAAAATACATCATTACCTACATCATCACACACTAATTTTCAATATTCAACACCTAATTTTACCTAATTTTCAACATTCACATTTTCAACACAAATATTTAACACATTTTTAAATAATATTTCAACAAACATATCTATCATTATCATTTTGTATTAATGAGTCGACGAATAATAATGAGTTCAATGACTTTCATTTGCACTCCAACTTGCTGCATGAAGTCCATGGTACGACCAACTTTAATAGTTTAAATTTTGAGGATGTCGAAAATATCAGATCGATAATTAAAATCAAATCCAAACAAAGAAATTATTTTTATACATTCGAGTTTTATTTAATCATCAAACTTTATATGAATCATACATATAACTATACATATTAGAAATTACATTTTATTTTAAATTTTTAGTTTTATAAGTAACGTGGGAGAGACATAGAGCTCTTGAAGTTCTAAAACTTTTGAATGTTATTGAAAACACGAGATTGTTTAATGTTCAACGTATGTCGAATATGATCGCACATTATATTGCTATTTTTTTAAATTCCATAATCCTTTTATTTGGGAAGGTGAAAATTTTTTTTGAGTTGGTCTCATGTGAGACCGTCTCACGGATCTTAAACTGTGAGACGGGTCAACCCTACCCATATTCACAATAAAAAGTAATACTCTTAGCGTAAAAAGTAATACTTTTTCATGGATGACCCAAATAAGTGATCCGTCTTACAAATACCACCCATGAAAACGTCTCACATAAGTTTTTGTCATTTTTTTTTTATTGAACGATCTTATCATACTTGACCATTTATTTTCTCAAAACAAAAAATAAAATTTTGGGCAGGGCAACCCAAAAATCAATAAATCCTAAAACTATTAGGTCCAAGGAACTAGCCACGAAATGATTGACACGTGTACATTTCACGTGACTGATGGCGGCTGTACAGGTTCTAGTTGCGGATTTGGATAATGCCGAATGATAGGGAAGCTTTCGACTGACTGATCCCTATGCACATTATTTTATTTATTATTATTTGTAAATTGTAAACCTTTTAAAAAAAATTATTATTAAGTTTTTTTTATCATCGTATATTGGGTGTGAGACCTCGAGACTAAACACTGATAAAATAGTTTTGATGATATTTTGGTAAATAAGTTGAAAAATATTCAATTTATT
>NC_133313.1:14094008-14101545 GCF_012295235.1 Primulina huaijiensis
TGAAACCAACAAAGCAAGGCAACCCGTGAAAAGCATCATGAAAACTGAAAATCTGCATGCTTATTTTCTGAAAATTCTTGGATGTATTTCGGTTTTTGGCTATCAAACATGATCATGAGATGTTAAATAATGATAATAGGACTTGATTGAAGAGTCAAGGAAGAAGATATGCATGCCTGGTTTCGTTTGAAAGAAAAACGAAAAGAAGAGACGATCCGGCGCGGAGGAGGTGGAGCGCTTTCTATTCTACCTTGCTAGCTCGATTTCTCTCTTGCCTCTAGCTATGGTGCTCACGTTTTTTTACACTGGAATGGCTCTGGTTTTCGGTGATGAGGGGTGGAGAATGATGATTAGGGGAGTGAGGGAGATAGTTGAAAGATATAGGGAACCAAAATCAAGACTAAGTCTACCTCTATTTGAAATTTGAATTGTTGGTTGATATCAAATATTTGTTGGGTGATTCTAGAATGGGGTGGCCGAAATCCTCATGTTTTCTAGACTAGGATAATGCTCACTAATTAATTAATTAAGGTTGCTCAATAATAAAAAAAATTAGCATGCTAAAACAACAAGGAATGAGTCAAAGGGTGAGTTGGCATATCAATGTTGCTTAATCATCTAAGGGCCGAAAATTCACTAATAAATGAAGGGGAAATATTTTCTAGCTAGTAAATTTATAACCCTTAAAAGCCTCACTAATCCTTTAATTAATTTAGTGAATTATCCCTTAATTATGGAACTTAAATAAACTTATTTCCTACTCACTTCAAGTTGTATAAATAATTCCTTAAACCTTCATTTAACTTAAATTAACTTACTTGCTAGCTAAAATAAATTCTGGGAAATATTTTCTAAATCTTAAATTTTATCTCTAAACTCCAACTCCAGCCCGGCCTTACTGAAATAACTGAAAGGATAAAAATTTAAACTACTACGTAAAATAATTAAATTTAAATACTCATGCACTAAAAATCATTTTAAAATACTAGAATTATGCATGGCTTATACGTAGTCTAAGTTACGGGTTCTACANGTAGATTCACTGATCCTGGATGATACTTGATTTCGCAATCATAATCCTTTAACAAATCAATCCATCTTCTTTGGCGTATATTCAACTCTGCTTGAATGAAGATATACTTCAAACTCTTGTGATCTTTAAAAATCTCAAATCTCTCTCCGTTGAGATAATGTCGCCAGATCTTCAAAGCAGACACAATCGCTGCTAATTCCAGATCATGAACTGGATAATTCTCTTCNTGACACAATCGCTGCTAATTCCAAATCATGAACTGGATAATTCTCTTCATGCTTCTTCAACTGTCTGGATGCATATGCAATCACATGACCATTCTGAGTTAAAATACACCCAAGTCCTTGAAGTGATGTATCATTGTACACAATGTACCCTTCTGATCCAGATGGCAGAGCTAAAACTAGTGCAGTGGTCAAACGTTGACGCAATTCATTGAAACTATTTTCACAATCATGTGTCCACGTCAGATGTGTCAATGATTTGGCAATCTAAGAAAATCCTGAGATGAATCTCCGATAATAACCTGCCAAACTTAGAAAACTTCTTATCTCTTGAGCTGATTCCGGTCGTGCCCAACGCAACACTGCTTCGATCTTTCTAGGATACACTGATATCCCATCTTTGGATATAACATGTCCTAAGAAGACAACTCTGTCGGGCCAAAACTCACACATGTTCAACTTATCATACAGTTGGTGATTTCTTAAGGTTAGTAACACAATCCTTAAATGTTGTGAATGCTCTTCAAGGCTACGAGATTATACTAGTATGTCATCAATGAAGACAATGACAAACTTGTCAAGATACTCCTGGAATACTCGGTTAATCAAATCCATAAATAATGTTGGAGCATTCGTCAAACCAAACGGCATCACTAGAAACTCGTAATTCCCATACCTTGTTCGAAATGCAGTCTTGGGGATATCACGTTGATGAACTCGAAGTTGATGATACCCAGACCGTAAATCGATCTTCGAGTACACTGAAGGCCCTTGCAGTTGATCAAAAAAATCATCGATCCGTGGTAACGGATATGTATTCGTGACTGTTACGCGGTTCAACTGTCGATAATCTATGCAAAGCCGCATAGACCCATCCTTCTTTTTAACGAACAACACTGGTGCTCCCCAAGGAGACACACTGGGTCTAATGTATCCCTTGTCAAGAAGATCTTGTAACTGTTGCTTCAACTCTTTCATCTCCGTTGGTGCCAATCTATAAGTCGCTCTAGAGATAGATGCGGTTCCTGGTACCAACTCTGTCTCCGCTTCCACTTCCCTCTCCGGAGGAAATCCAGGAATTTCATCGGGGAAAACATCAGAAAATTCATCGACAACTGGAATGTTCTTCACGTCGATTACATCCTTAGATATGTCAACAGCATAAATGAGGTATCCTTCTCCTCCTTTCGCTAAAGCCTGTTGTGCCTTTACAGCAGACACTACTGGCATTGGAGGTCGAGCTTCCTCTCCAAAGAAAAACCAATTCTCGTCTCCTTCTGGACGAAACTGAACGAGAAGTTAATAAAAATCTACCGTCGTTCTATACTTAGTCAATAGGTCGATTCTCATAATACAATCGAAATCTTCCATAAATAATATTATCAAATTGGCAGACAAGTATTTTCCCTCAAACTCTAACAAACAGTCTAGTACCAGTCTCTTAGCTAAAACCTCTTGTCCCATCGGTGTAGACACCGACATCAAAACATTTAATGACATGTAGGGTAGTCTATGCTTCTTAACAAACATTGATGCTATGAATGAATGTGATGCCCCAGTGTCAATTAATATATATGCAGGAATACCACATAAAAGAAAATTACCTGCAATGACTCTCTCGTTTTGCTCATCAGCTTGTTCTTGGTTTAGGGCAAACACTTGCACTTGAACTCGTGGACGTTGCTGAGATCTTTGTGATATTCCACCACGACGGGAACCTTAAGCAGGAAATCCTTTCTATTGCACTGTGGCCTTAGACTGTTTTCCATTGTAAGACCCTGCCATAAAACCTCCGCCTCCACTCTGATTCTCCAAATTAGGACAATCCCTCTTCATGTGACCAAAACTACCACAATTGAAACAAGTACTTGTCACTCTTCAACAATTCTCCACCTGGTGATTGCCTCCGCAGTGGCCACATTGCAGCTTTTTCCTACCAAAGCTGTGCACCCCTCCAGAACCAGAATAAGAAGAAGATGCAGACTTCTTGAAAGACTGACCCCTCGGTCCCAACGAACTAGAACTTTTGCTAGCTTGCATAGCTTTTCTCCTAGCAATATTGATCTATTCTTGAAGAAAAAGATTCACTAATCCTTCGTACGAAGTAGGATCGTCACAGACTTAAATCCGATCAAAAATCTCCTGGTTCAAACCGTTCAAAAAGTGAGAATATATTGCTGCAAAATTCTCACTGATGTGAGGAGCGTACGGCAACAGATCCGTAAAATGATTTTGGTAATCCTCAATGCTCGAATCTCCTTGCTTAATGGTCAATAGTTCCATCTCCTTCGCCTGACGAAGAGCTGGCGGAAAGTGATGATTGTTGAAAGTCTGACGGAAATGTTCCCAACGAATCCACCCATGCTGCCGAACTAGAATGGTAGAAACAGGTTTCCACCATTTCCGAGCTTTTCCTTGGATCATGAAATCGGCGACCTCCATCTTCTCATCCTCGTCATAGTGCAGCACTTGAAAACACTGCTCCATGATATCGACCCAAGCTTCAGCAACATCAGCATTCTCATCTCCGGTCAACGGTGGAGGTCCAATCTTCATGAAATCCATAATGTTGACAAGGTTCCTACTTCTCCTTTCATCATGATCTCAGTGACGCCTTCCGTCACGATCTCTACGACCCAAATGAAAATAGAACAAATAACAACAGTCTTAAACATTAATAAAACCATATCGAAAACATAATTCTGAGCGAGAAAACGATAAACCACATAAAACCTCCACTGAATCACTGTAATATCCAAGCCTGGTGAACGGTACAGTTTAAGATTTCGTATGTTTATGGATTATTTGGTTAAGATTAAGTTTGATTTAGATGTTAAGAGTTGTGATTATGGGTCATAGTATTGTTGGTTATTATTGTTTTGTGGTATTGTTGATATTAGTTGATGGGTAGTTGTGTTGTATCAGCGTTGCGATTCGATTTTTGTTGCATAGAGTTGTTTTGGCCGAGAGCAGACCGCACCCGCGGTGATTTGTGCAGCGCACCCGCGGTCTTTATTGCAGAATTTGTGGAATTGCCGAAGAGACACCGCACCCGCGGTGGGATAGGTACCGCACCCGCGGTCGTCGATTTCAGAAATTTGGTTGAGGTGCCGAAGGCACACCGCACCCGCGGTGAGGTATGTAGCGCACCCGCGGTGCATGAACAGTAGAAGCGTGTTTTCGAGATTTAAGTGATATAATGCAAGAGTTGGTTCATTTTTCTCATTTCTTCTCCCATTTTCTCGGTTCTTTCTCTCAAGGGGAGGTTAGGGTTTCATTTCCTTTCTTTGATTCAAGCTACTTGTTGGATTATTGAAGTGTGATCAAGGTTCTTGTGGGTTCAAGGAGCTAAGGTAAGCTTGTGGTATAGTTTATTCTTGGTTTTGGTGTTGGGAGAAATCATGGGTTTGTTGATGGTGTTGGTTTTATGGATTTAATGGTATGAGTTTGTGATTATTGGGTTATTGATGGTGCAAATTATGGTTTATTGTTGTAGGTTGTGTACCAAGGGTATAGATTCAAGGTTCCAAGTGTTGTAAGTGGAATTCATTTCCTTGTGCTCACATGATAATATATGTATTGTGTTTCAATGGTTTTAAAGTGTTATTCCCTTCCATTTGATTCATGCTATGTATTAATACACCTTGTTGTATATTAGAGACATTCTTATGTCTCAATTATGTTAAAGGGAATACAAAAGAAAATAGAGTCTTCAAAGTGTTTGTTTTAATGCCAAAGAGAGAATTCAAATGTTTTATTGGATTGATAGATACATAGTCAGAGATTGCATGCAATTAGTTGATCAACGACCATAGGCTTATATCCCTCAGAGTTATCGATGTATATCGATGGGATATAGGTACAGAGACAGAGTTACTATATAGATATCAATCCAACAGAGAAAAGAGAAATACCATCGTTATTGTTATTCATTCTATGATATTCATGTTTCAGAGTTGATGGTATTTAATGTTTTCAAAGCCACGTTTTACAGAGTATGGTATATGTACATTGCTATGTAAGAGTTCCACTTGCTGAGTTTTATACTCATTTCAGTTATTTCATGTGATGCAGATAAGAGCGACGAGCCGGGACGTTGATTGAGGCCGGAGTCATATGCATATAGAGATGGAAGAAGGAAAGATTATTTTGATAGTATTTTGGACATGATCATACAAAATGATATTTTGTATTTTGTTGTATCATTTGATTGATCATGTGTATACTTTTGATTATATATGGAAATGTATTTTTAAACCTTCTTTCCTTCAAGAAAAATTTTAAATTCCGCTGTTATTTTATGAAATCGGGTCAGAGGGTTACATTTAGTGGTATCAGAGCACCGTTCTTCGGACCAATGCATATGACTTCGTCTACTTTCAACAGTCCGGGTATGTCTTCTTCTACATCTAATTATTGTTATTGGTTGATATGTATTATGTGAGCACATTGTAGGAGTATGCCTCCTAAGAGAAAGGCTTCAGAGGGTGAGGATAGTTCTTCCTCTAGAGTTGTCGATGAGTTCGGCAAGCTACTGAAAGAGCAAGCTAAGGTCCATAGTGAGCAGATCCAACAGTTGTTACGTTTGCAAGGAACAGGCCAAGGTAGAGGTCAAGGGAGAGGCCAAGTGGCTCAGGCAGTTGGGACCGATGGGATCTTTACTGCTTTCAAGAGAATGGATCCGCCGGAATTTGCAGGAAGCACTGATCCATTGGTGGCTGTAGAGTGGGTCAAAGCTCTTGAGGCGATTTTCGATCATCTCAACTATGAAGATAAGGACAGAATCAGTTGTGCAGTGTTCATGTTAGTCAAAGCTGCACGCATTTGGTGGAATGCTACCAAGGTAAGTGTTGATGTTCCAGCATTGAAGTGGCAAGAGTTCACTGATCTTTTCTATGACAAGTATTTCCCAGATGCACTTCGAGCTCGGAAGGTGACTGAGTTTTTAGAGCTTCGTCAAGGAGGTATGAATGTTGATGAGTATATTCTGAAGTTTGAAGAGGGCTGTCTGTTTGCTCCGTATATTGCCTCCAATGACAAAGACAAGGGTGCTCATTTCATTAGAGGCCTTCGAGCAGAAATCAGAAGGGACATCAATATGTCGAAGGCGGTGACATTCAAAGAGATTGTGTCTAAGGCTTTGTTGGCCGAGCAAGATGAGAAAGACATTGCCAGAGAGAGACAGGCGAGGCAGCAGTTTGTTGCTCAAAGAGGTCAAGGTTCGAGCCAAAGAGGAAAGGACCATTTTAAAGGGAAAGGCAAGTTGGAGCCGAGTCCTAAACCACCGACAGTTCCATCTGATCCTGAGAAGCCATTGTGTCCCAAGTGCAGTAGACATCATCGGGGAGAGTGCAGATTTGGTACTCATACTTGTTACCGTTGTGGCACTGCAGGCCATATAGCCAAGGATTGTCCAAGAGGCTCGAGTAAAGAGAAGGTGCAGGGTCGCATCTTTACCATGACAAAGGAAGGTATAAACCATGATTCTTCTGTGATCTCTAGCACTATTTTAATTTCAGGCAGAGTAGCTACGACATTGATTGATACAGGTGCTACTCATTCTTTTATGTCTGAACTATTTTTGAGATCTTTGGGTATAGTTCCTTCTGTTATTCCCCTCCAGTTTAATGTTGTTTTGCCTTCGGGAGATGTGTTGTGCCCAACATCTATTGTGTATGCGTGCTCTGTTCAAATTGATGGGCGAGTTGTTTATGCCGACTTGATTGTTATTCCGATGGTTGCGTTTGATATTATACATGGCATGGATTGGCTATCAACTTACCGTGCAGTGATTGATTGCATTGCTAAGACGGTGAAATTTGCAGATGATGGCAATAGGGAAGGTTTGTTCGCCAGTGCAGGTACTTCGCTGATCCTTCCTTTTATTTCGTGTCTTGAGGCGAAGAAGTTGTTGTTTAGAGGTTGTGATGGGTTTTTGGTTTCGATTGTGGATATGGATAGAATTGTGAAGTTGAATATTGATGATATTGATATTGTGAGAGAGTTCTCTGATGTATTTGAGGATGATGTGCCGGGTTTACCGCCTGACAGAGATGTAGAGTTTGTGATTGATCTAGTTCCAGGTACGGTTCCTATTTCTAAGGCTCCGTACAGAATGGCCCCTTCAGAGATGAAAGAGTTGAAGACGCAATTGCAGGATTTATTGGATAAAGGTTTTATTCGGCCGAGTTCTTCGCCTTGGGGAGCTCCGGTTCTTTTCGTCAAGAAGAAAGATGGGTCGTTGCGGCTGTGTATTGATTATAGAGAGATCAACAAAGTG